>NC_051158.1:145609115-145763750 GCF_013339745.2 Dermacentor silvarum
TTTCACCGTTTGAGGTCATTGGTGTTGACCTGCTCGGCCCTCTGCCGCGATCAACGACAGGCAACCGGTGGATTATAGTATGCGTCGATCACCTGACTCGCTATGCAGAAAGTGCGGCGATTCGTTGCACTTTTGTGCGATTCGTGCGGCAGGATGGACAGCCTGGAGTTGCTGTTTATGTGAAGCAGAGGTCAAAGAGGTGTGTTGCCTCCGCCGAAGCCCTTAAAGGGCCCCTTAACCACCTCAGATATATTTTTTTTACATTTCAAGTGAACACGCGCATCGGGTTCAGAATGCCGTCACGATGAACGATGCCAAACGCTGCAGCGATACGCGCCGCGGGCGCGCCACAAAATAAAAAAAAAACAATGCCGTCCTCCTTACCTGGCCTTTGCGGAATCCCCAGCGGTCCTCACGATGTCAGCAGGGTGCATTTGGTGATGTCAACAGCGGTTACGACGCCCATTGGTCGAACAAAGACCTACGACTTCGGGTTTGTCTGCTAGCACGTTCGCGCGCTCTCTGATCTTCCTCGTCGTGTTGCTCGCGTGTGCGCCCTTGCGAATCTATAATTACAGCCCGCAACGCAAGCGTCAAATCGCTCGCGTTCGATCCAACGCAGTCGTGCTTTCCGGTCTGATTAGCTGCGCGAACAGGGTGTGACAGTGTTGTCCTTTCTAGACGTGCGTGCAGCACAGGGTCCATAGCGCCATGCTTCCCATGAGCACGGGCCGGCATGGCAGCCACCGCGGGTACCACGTTACCGGCACGGTAACTCGCCGCACGCCGTTTGCCATTCGCGGGCCGCCGTTCAGCAGTGGTTTTGCTCGCGAACAGTGACATTTCCTTCCCGTACGTAGAGAGGATGAGACCGGGGCTCATTTGTGCGGCAGCCTCACCACCGCTGATCGCTCGACGGCGCTGATATCGTCACTAGGCCTTTTCCGGTTCCCGCAAAAGCCCTAGCGACGCTATCCGGTTCCTGGGACGTCTTGGGCAGTGGCAGATGGAAGTGCAGCGGTTTCTGCATAGCATTGAGATGACCCATTCCATCGATATTCCAGTGGTTTCCAGCCCTGGTACACGGAACCGGACAGTAAAGGTCGATTCACACGCGGTCAAAAGGACAGATGGACAAGGAAGCCGCTGTAAAGGTGCGGCGATGGAAGTAGGGCCCGACTTTCGGCTCTGTCAGTAGAGGCAGCAGCGGACGTAATTTCGAATGAACTTGTACATGCCAGGCCAGTAATAGCGGAGCCTAAGGCGGGTGTAGGTCTTCAACACGCCACCGTGTGCACACTGTGGATCAGTGTGAAACGATGCGCATAAATCATCTCGAAGATCATGCGGTATTGCGAGGAGCCATCCCCGATCTTTGGGGAGATAGCTGCGACGGTAGAGGAGTTGGTCTCGAATAACAAAGTGATGCGCCGGCCGCCGTAGAGTCCTAGGTGCTGTACCAGTTGCAGGATCAGCGAGAAATTCCAAAAGCTAAGAAATCCACGATACTTTGCTCTGCTCGGAATGCATGTCATCGATGGCAGCCTGAATCACGCCACGGCGAAGCACATCGCTCACTTGTACGTCGATGACTCGGCATGCAGTAGCTGACATATGGTAAGGTTGCAGCCGGAGGGGTGCGTGTGAACCGGTGTCGATGCTGTGCGAAACTGTGGTGGTGCGGCCAAAATAATGTTGATAGCAGTTGAAGGAGGCGGTAAATTCGAATAGCAAGCTGAAAAATTGCGGGCGTTGTGCTGTTGTCAGATCAACGGAGATTGACGGCTGGAAGCACTCCAACGGCGGCAGATTGGAACTGGCAAGCGAGGTGAGGGACGTCGAGTGTGTGTCGTCGGGAGCATCGAAGAGCATTGAAGAATCCACAGCTTGAGCGTAACCGAGGCACTCTCCGCGATGCAAAGTATTCGGCAGGAATACACGCACATAACACCACGACCAGCACTGAGAGCGATGATAGCAAAGGGAAACAGAAGAGAATGGGGACGGATGCACAAGATACGGAGACGACAGCGGCTGACCGAGGAGGGCTGTCAGCAACTTCGGCCACAAGCATTTTTTGTAGACGTCACAGGATCTTGGTCTATGGCTGCGTCGGAAAGAAAAGACAACTCCACCTCAGCGCGAGCACAGTAAATGATGACATTGTTTGACGAAAAGAAATCCCAGCCTAGAATGACATCGTGGGAGCAGGATGGCAGTACAACAAATTAAATGACATGAAGAGGCTCCTCGATGACAACACGTGCAGTGCAGGCTCACAAAGGTTCGACAGGCTGTGCGCGCGCAGTAGTCAAATACAGTCCGGAAAGTGATGTCGTTCCTTTTCCTATTCGTCCGCTAAATCCTGCGCGTAACACCGAGATTGATGCGCCCGTATCGACCAGCTCGAATGTTGGAATCCCTTAGACGTATACCTCAATGACGTTGCAGGGGTTATCTCTAGGCCTTTGGCAAATCTAAGGGTCGCAGTGCTCGCCTCGGGAACTCCGACTTTTAGTTTCCCTGAGGTAGAGTGCTTGGCTGGCGTGTCATCGGTGAGATGGAGCTGCCGAGGTGTGTAAGTGCTCATTGGTCGGCGGCAATCATAAATAGGTGGCCTACGGCGTCGACAAAAGCGGACAACGTGTCCCAGAATACCCCAATGGTAGCAAAATGGGCGGTTGTCCGCTGTGCGCCAAGGATTTGGCTGGCATGATAGCTGTGATGCGGGCGGCGATAGGGGAATCGTGGGCAGTCGTGCAACATGTTGGAGTTGGTGGACGTGGAGCGAAGGGCGGCCTTGCAGTGACGTCAGCGCACGTCAAGGGCACCGCGATGGTAGGCGGTTGAATAGCAGCTGGTAGGCACTCAGCGACTTGGTCCTTGATGTCGGTCGGTAACCCCGCTGTCAGTGCCCGGGAGTATGGTTGCCCGTTCGTAAAGGGCACCACGGCAAGCTGCCGAGCAACTTCTCGCACGAACTCCTTTAGCGGGTGAATTAGAGACGACTCGCCAACACCTAACGTCAGACCTGAGACAGAGGCGAATTCTGAGGGCGGATGTCGTGTGACTACGCGCTGCTTTCGAAGTTTGTCGTAACTCTGATACAGCGCAATGACAACAGACACTGTGTCGGGTTTCCGGCGACCAACATCTGGAAGGCGTCGTCCGCGATTCTCTTGAAGATATGCCTGATTTTGGCGGCTTCTGGCATCGTTTCCTTGGCTCTGCTGCACAGATTAACGACGTCTTCGATGTAGCTGGTGAAAATCTCACGTGGTTGCTGGACGCGTCCGCGCAAGCGTTGTTCGGTGAGAATTTTACGGACAGCAGGACGACCAAAGACTTCCGTTAAATTGGTATTCAACGTCGACCATGTCAGGATGTCGGATTCGTGGGTACGATACCAAAATATGCAACGTTGCTGAAGTGGAAAATGACGTTGTTGAGCTTTGCCGTATCGTCCCAGTGATTGTGCGCGTTAAGCCTTTCGTACGAGACGAGCCAGTCCTCGACGTCGTGATCACCGGTACCCGCGAAAATCATAGGATCCCACTGACGCAGCGCCCCAGGACAGATGACAGGTGGTGCCGTAACTGCAGTTTCTTGGGCTGGATCATCAAGCATAGTTCGAAGAGGCCGGGCGGGATCGTCGGGCATGGGCCGAGATGGTTGAAGAATTCGGCTCCGAAGTTCCAACGTTTATAGAGTTATACCCAGCACTTTCCGCCAAATGTCAAGGTGTTTATTGACAGGATACGCAAGGAGTGAGAGACCGAACTCAGAACGTCAGTCAGAATCCTGCGAGCAGTCTGACCCGGCCGCATTCGTAAAGCGCTGGTGATACGCCTGACTGACTGGCACTTCTTCGGTGTATGGCATACGCAGGAGATGCGCCGGGCTAACCGGCACTTCGTCGTTACAATGCTTTGGGCGCAAAGGCCACCACTGGAGAAGCGATCGCTGCCATCGCTTTGGCGGGCAAAGTGGGATCACGTGATCCCACCTCGCTCCGACGAAGTGAAACGGATGGTTGGAGCGCATTTTTTAACAGCGACATCGTAGTGTTTTAAAGCGAAGCTTTCTATGTCTCATTGATTCGCTGTGTGCGTCGAAAACGCACTGCAGGAAAGTCAACTTACACAATGGAACAATCTGCATATCTGCGCACCCAGTTGAATATTCCAATTTCTTTACGGTAAACAGACGCGCGAAACACGTGACAATGGCGTGAGGCACCAGGGATAACTGATAACGGCGTCAGTGATAATGATGTCAGTGATAACTTTAAAAAAAGCGCGAGAGACGCGCCAGGAACGCCTTGTCCTGTAAACGACGACAGCGAGAGGCAGCAAGGCAATTCAAATGACTACTACATTTTTACTACATCTTCCGTGCCCAGGCTACCAGCCATGTTTTCAACAATATTACAGGGTGCTAAAGCATGCAATACGAAATATTCTGACGACCTAAATATACTACATCAAGTGTAAAATTTCTTCAATGTACCGAAATTTTCTAACATTATTTTCTTGCCTTCGTGCCCGTAACCTTAACCACCCTTTCGCGGATCTGCGTAATTGTGATTGCGTGACTTACGCATGCGCGAAATTCTGAGAAATTGTCGCGGATTCTGGCATAGAAATTGTTTTTGTTAAAACGTGACCAAGGCTGTTGAATCACTTGTGTATTGATATGTATATTGCACAATCTTAAAGAACTCGTCTTTACTGAAACAAATTGTAAATAGGGTATAAATGAACATTCTATAGGGGTTTCAATCTGGAAAGGCGAGAATTTCCACTCAGGACTGTAGTGTGGCAGTACACGGGCATGCGTGGAAGCTTCAGCAATGCTTTTACTTGAGCGTTTGCATGCAGTTACCAGAACCTAGATGACATTTGGAAACGTCCACGGCGTTCTCATTGAAAATGTCTATGAGTTGGCAATTTATTCATAAAGCAAAAACGTTCTGAAGAGAGCATAAAAAAACAGGTTGTGCGAGTCGTGACTTACGGAATCTTTGTCTGTGCAGTAGATACCATCTGGCACTCTTGTGGATTTGTCGACCAAGCACACCTTGAGATCCTTGTGGTAACTTGAATTTTCCAACTGGCCACGTAGCATGACAGAGAAAACAAATTTGACTTAGGTAAATGAAAATTCATTGTTACGTGTTACATTAGCCTTAAAAACTTTCGTACCCGCATGCAGAAGATAAACATTTTTAGCCAATTTTAATAGTGTAGTCATTTCCACAGGTGAACAGCGACAAATTATATTTTCGTTCATTTTCATTTCACCTTTTCTTTATTATTTCTACATTTAGTGCTCCGTGCCGCAGTGCGCTACGTACGCAAAGGAACAGGGCGTGAGCTGTCAGCTTTTACTGTTACCCAAATGAACTGAGGGTCACATGGCTGATAAAGCTTCGAAGTAGTAAGGAACCGAGCTCCTATGCAGGTGTTTGCAGCAAGCTCTTCCAAGAAGGAGACTTTGTGTACGGACTCGGAGGTTAAACGTTCGGTGAGTAGCAGACTATGTTGGACGATCGCTCGCATACACTGTTCAGCGAGTGATACGCAGTATTTGGACCACATGGCGGCCGGTGCTTTTTACGCTGCTGGTGAGCAGTGGGTGATCGACGATGGACCGAATGCAGCCACAATTAATAACAGACTCTTACTTTCATGTGATGCAGAAATGCATCAGCTTGGTGTCCGCAGCGCCCACCATTGGCGTACTCGTCGAGTAGCGTCGGAAGTCGCTGCCTCTTCTCCCCTCGCAACGTATCAATGTAATATATCTTCCTTTTGTAGATCTGTGTTTACTAGTGTTTACGCAATTGAATTATCTGCAACACATGCGAATGTCACGCTCGTAACACTCGCTGTTTTTTTTTCGGTTAAATGGGCAAAAGACATTATGAATAAGTTTCCTCAATGAAAATCTTATTCGTGGAAACACTTTCAGCAATAGGAAGAAAACACCAGTCCTAAAATTGAAGATAGGCTTCCGCTTGAGAAATATACAGTTTTGTGGGGAACATTCACAGACAGCTCTCATAAGGTATAAAACATGGATTTGAATGTCAGTGTTTAAAATCATGTGTCACGCAGCTGAAGCTCGAGATGGTGGATCAGACACTCTCCTCTGACCGTGCTGCCAAAAAAAAAAGAAATGTCGTAGTTTCGCCAGAAAGCAGCAGCATCGATTGCGATAGCAAACTAGTGGACAGATATGCGAAATAAGGATAGTAGTTGATCGGCCGTGTAAGCTTGTAAGCATAGGCTACTAACCAAATTCACAAGCATCGTGTCACGCGTGCACAAGCAAACATGAACGCTTCCTACTCGCTTACCGCGGAAACTCACTGTAAAAACACTGTAGTGAGTAAGCGCGGCAGCAGCAGCGAGCGAATTGACCTTCATCTGGTCGCTTGCATCAACGCGAAGTAAGCCGCGAAAACACAACGGAGGGAGGAAGGATTGTGGCCCCGCTGCAGATATCTGTCAAGATACAGCCACCTGGGCGGGCGCTCGCGGCGTTGTACGTGATCTCCCTCCTCCCTACCCTCCTTCCGGGGCCTAGCGGCCTGGCGCGTGCGCGCGACCTTCGGCCGGCGCGGAGTAAGACACCCCTCTCCCTACCTTCCCTCTAGTGCGTCGCGCGCGAATCGCAGACGGCGCGCTTCCTTCTCGCTTTCCGGCCTTGCATGCGCAAGATTCAGCCGCGATCGCCGGTTCATCCCCGCAAGCTTTCCCTCTACATAGAGCATACGGCGCCAGGCGACAATTTTATCACCCGTGGACTTTACGCGGAACCTCCCGGCAGAAATGTGCCTTGAGTGCCCATGTAATTGCTATCGCATTTAAAATGTGAAGCGTGTGCCAAGAATGCTCTTTATCGGCATGTGCTCTTGTTCTAAACTAACCAATGACGCTTGCTGCCTACCTTTCATTGTTGGCCGAAGTCATTTAGGCAGAAACATTGTAGCTAATACCGAAATCCAGGAATAAAAAAATGTTTCTGGTATGTTTCCTGCCTGCAGCACTAATCCGTAAATAGTTAACAATTATTTTGAAAAACGTTTGACTACGGCGAATCAGCTGCATGGGTAGAAGCATTTCCCATACGCAGCTGCAAAGAGACATAGAGTGCGTTGGAGAGTGCAAGGAAGTGAAATACACTTCGGCCTAAGCGTGCCAGGAATTCCCTTCAAGCTTTTGTTCTTGTATTTTACAGTGGCACAGTAGGGTCGCAGACGCATGTGTTCAAGTAATTCCGACTTCGATAAAGCACGAGACAGAATACCACTTATGTTTTACTAAATTCGCTAAATGTTAAGAAGGCCCTAATCAGCTTACTCTGTCCCAGACGTCTTGAAGCTCCTGTGAAGACTCATGTGTCTTGCTGCAGTTCCGCAACACTTTCGTAACTGCGCAAAAAAACGTTGTTTTACAATTGTACACGTTTTGTTTGCTCGTACGAGCTGAGAAAAATTATTCACAATGTGGTAATAAAAAAACAAACGTAGTGTTATATTTTGAAGCTAATATAAATGTTCATTATCACCTGCGGCGTATAGAACATATCTATTTATTTAACTGCATCACTAGAGGAAGTGTATATTACTTGCATGAAAAATAAACTGCATTAAACACCAATTACCAAAACCGAACCAATTAATTTTCTAAGTATTTACTTTTGCATGCGTATTCAAATACAAGAAACGAAGCCATTGATTTCACAAGAGGCATTAACTCAGAAATAACATAAAACTAGTGCTTTTTTTTGTCAGTATAGTCAAACTGCTTGGTCAAGTTGTTTCTCCAATTTTTTTTTTCACAAAATGCGAGTTGGTGCAACGAACCTCACAACGTTAGTGGAACAACAGCTAATTTCGTCGTGAACTTTGGGAATATGTCAACGAACTAGTGCTATCATAAGGATTTGTTAGGAGTGGCTATGGCTACAATTTGTGAAGTACAGTATATGTCACGGTGTAAATTTTTGACTGGTTAATAACAAAAACCGGTAATTTCACATTTGCATTTTTTATGCCGGTATAGTCCGTTTTTGAGAGTAACGGAGCTGAAGAAGTACTATTGCGCTACATGGAATGGGTTATTTGCAAAAAAAAATATTTTAACTTTAGGAACCTCACAATCGATAAAAGCCACACGGAAAAGCCGTAAATTATACAGGCAAGCATCATCGTGAAACCAGCTCTAAGACAACACTAATTTTCTTTCACAAAATCAAAGCGTCAGTGCCGTGATGTGCTCTCAAAATTTGAGTACTCACACCAATGAAATTGATATGGTTGCCACGTGATGACAAACCCCATGTTTTGAGTTGTTTTGCTGTATTAGCGCAAACCTATTCACTGAGTTCAAACAATCGCATATCTTTAGAATGTTGCGGATTTGTTACGGTAGACGGTGCGTACACCCACGCTGCCAATGACTACCCAGTTGTTACACAGATAGCTAACATCCTCCCCCGGTTTTAAATAGGAAAAGTATACTCTGGGGTAGTATCTCTTGTCACGAAAATTCTGTCGAAGTCTGTGGATGGTACTAAACAGTGCATGAATGCTTAGAGCGTATATAATTCCTGAAATTTTGTATGTGGCATTCAAAAGGACAAATTTGGCAACGACTCATTTTGGATCAGCGTGTTTTCTCACTGATCATGACAGGTAACAAAACGCTTTTATCATGGGAGTGCTTTTTTTTTAGTCCCCTGAAAATTTTATGCTTTAAGTTGTCCACAGTTTATTCTTGGAAGAGAGTTACGGCTGTAGATATGTCCACGTATTCCCAAATAAACAAACAGAATCGGGGCTATCATACATCTCCGACTGGCTATCATTTCAATTCTTCTTTATTTCAATTTCAATTTTAACTTTCGTGTCAACTTGTTTGTTGTTATAGTTCTCTCTTATATCAGGACCAAAACGCTACTATTGTCAGTGAAAGGAAAGACAATTTACATGTATGACGGTGGATTTCAAACCTTGTTTATGCGTTATTCCTGCAAGCTATCAGCTTCACACTCTAGACGGAGATTCGTTTTGTAGAGTAACACTGTGCTTATAAAAGATAGAGCTGACACTCTCTTAGCTGACAATAGGTATAAGTATTCTATGCCAGAAAAAGAAGTTGATCCAATTGCGCCGTTCTTAATAGGAAATTAGATATACTGAACTTTCTTTTTACAGCTGCAGTGGTGCAATACTAGCCGCTATTGGAAAGGCGCAATAAGTAAACTTTCCTTTGTGCCTTGCGAAGTCGTAGAAGCTGTGCTCTGTGCTGGTGCGGCGATGCGTGAGTGGGCATTGCCATTACCATTCTTATTCTAATTTCCCAAATAAATGAAGGTGTTTTCGGCAATACTGCAGGTTCGCGCACTTTTTGAGTCTTCATCATGATATGGTCGACAGCAGACGTGAGGTGCGTACGGCTGGAATTTTTATTCTTATATCAGAGCAGTGAGAAAAGCAACCCTACGATACAGCTTTCAGTCCGACGCAGCACAGTCATCTGACTGAATGAATATCGATCACAAATGTTTACCATGCTTTCGCTATGTCCAAACTAAGCTTGACAAGCCCATCATGCAGAAATAGAGGCGTAGAGGTGTAGCACCCACCGACGCTGCTAAGCGGGGACGCTAAGGTCAGCGCTGTCGGCTGGCGCCTTGGGACCGGTTGCGACTGACGAGAAAAATAAAGTTGAGCAGTGCGTGCCAGCGGCGCAAGCACGGCACGCGCTGGTTCGTTCTGAAAGCCTGCTGAGCTGGTCCTCTTGTTCTGGCGCTCCGCTGCGACCCCTCGGTTCCCGACAGTGGTGACTCCGGCCTAAGAGATGACCGACCCCAGCAACCTCCCGCCCTCAGGCAACCTTCCGCCTGACGCTATCTCGCACCCACGGGACGTCGCAGCTCTACACCTCCGCCTGTCCACGTTCTGGCGCCAGAACACGCAGGTTTGGTTCGCCCAGGTGGAAGCCATATTCGATCTACACCACATCACCTCCGAGACTTCGCGGTTTCGCCACTTACTTTGCAACCTGCCTCCTGAGGTGGCTCAAGAAGTGGCGGAAGTTGTCGCTGTACCTTTGAGTGATGCCCCGTACCAGCAACTGAAGCAGAGTATTTTAGAGGGCACCAGGGCGTCTGAGAGCGCGCGCCTCCAGCACTTGCTCACCTTCGAGGACCTTGGAGATCGCCGCCCTTCCCAGCAGCTCAACAGCATGCGACAGCTCCTGGGCACAAGCAACGTCGACTCGAACGGTGCGCTGTTGAGGGAGCTCTTCCTGCAGCACTTATCGCCATCCACCCGCCTTGTCTTGGCCGCTACAGAGGACTTGACCCTCGACCGCCTCGCTACTAGCTCGCCGATGAAGTCCACGACGCGACTTCTCCTTCAGTCGCCGCCCTCTCTTCAACGCTACTGTCCTCAATCATGGCCCGCTTAGAGTCCCGGATCGACCAGCTCGCCGTTTCCATCGACGCCTTTCGCGCGTCCTCCCATGACCAGCGCGGCTCCACCTCATGTCCCAGCCACCGTCCCTCTTCCCCGACCAGTCGCCGCTCGCGCAGTCCTCGACGCTTGCCTATTTGCTGGTACCATCGCACTTTCCAGCACTGCGGCCGTCAGTGCAAGTCCCGATGCGAATGGTCTGAAAACGCAACGCGAGATCACTGACGGCGGCATGTGACCTCGCTTTACAACCCGGCCGCCTTTTCATAGTCATGGATCGCCTTTCCGGCCTGCGGTTCCTAGTAGACATAGGTGCCGAGGTAGGCGTACTGCCATCCTCCAAGCGTGACCGCGCTTCTAAGTCACCTGGACCTACACTCCGCGCGGCAAACTCTACCTCCATCGCCACGTATGGTCTGCGGTCCCTCACTCTCGACCTTGGCATGCGGTGCACATTCCGGTGGGTCTTCATCGTGGCCGACGTCCATCAGCCTATCCTCGGTTCCGACTTCCTGACTCATTTCGACCTTGACGTCAGCATGCGCCGCCAACGCCTGATTGACTGCAAGACGCGCCTTTCGATCCCTGGCGTTCTGTCGGCTGTCGCTCCCACTGGCATCCGCACGCTGATCCCATCATGCCTGTATGCTCATATCCTCGAAGACTTCCCTGAGGTGACGAGGCCCGGCAATTTAAATCAGCCACCCAAGCACAGCATTACCCACCACATTGTCACGCGTGGTCCACCCATCACAGCCCGTCCGCGCCGCCTCTACGGTGATCGTCTGTACATTGCTAAACGGGAATTCGATCACATGCTCCAGCTAGGTATTATTTGCCATTCGTCCAGCAGTTGGGCCTCTCCGCTTCATCTGGTGCCCAAGAAAAAACCGGGTGACTGGCGTCCGAGCGATGATTACCGGGTGCTCAATGCTAACCCGGTCCACTATAGCTATCCAATTTCACACATCGAAGATTTCACAGGCCATTTGGAAGGATGCAAAATCTTTAGTAAGGAGGACCTTGTCAAGGTCTGCCTACATCCCGAAGACAGCCGTTACTACACCCTTCGGCCTGTTTGAGTATGTGCGCATGCCCTTGGGTTACGTAACGCAGCTCAAACGTTCCAACGATTCATTGCAGAGGTAACGCGCGGCCTCCCGGCTGTATTTGCCTACATCGACGACATCCTCGTCGTGAGTCCCAATCCACAAGATCACGTGCGTCACCTCCGGAAACTCTTTCAACGCCTTCAACACTTTGGCCCGTTTGTCAACCCCCAAAAATGCGTATTTGGGTCTTCCGAGCTCGAGTTTCTGGGCCACTACATCTCGGAGCTGGGAATTCGTCCGTTGCCCTCTCACCTCCAGGCCGTGAAAGACTTCCCAGCACACACTACCCTACGCCAGCTGCGTGAGTTCCTCGGCCTAGTGAATTTTTCCCGACGTTTTATTCCCCACTGCGCTGAGCTTCTACACCCACTGACTGACCTTCTTCGCATGACCAAGGGCTCCTCATCTTCGATTTCCTGGTTTCCCAAAGCTGACGCTGCTTTCAGGGCTGCTAAACAAGCCGTCGCCGATGCGGTACTTCTAATCCACCCGAGAACTAACGTGCCAACCCGCATCATGGCGGATGCTTCCAGTGTAGCCATCGACGCTGTTCTCCAGCAGAAAATCAACTCCGAGTGGCGCCCACTGGGTTTCTTCTCCCGGAAATTCCAACCTGCCGAGACTCGCTACAGCGTTTTTGGCCGCGAGCTGCTCGCCATCTACTCCACCATCCAGCACTTTCGGCACTTCTTGGAGGGCCAGCCATTTCATATTCTAACGGATCATAAGCCTCTGGTGTATGTCTTCCGTACAAACTCTTCCACGGACGACTGTGGATTGGGAAGGTCTAGCTCGTGCGCAGATGAAAGACCGCGAGCTGCAAGCGCTGCGTGACCATCCCCGTTCCCTCCGTCTACAACTCGCTCCTCGCCCGTTTGTGCCTGGCTCCCTCGGGTGTGACATGTCAGCGGCTGTACCTCGCCCCTTCATTCCGGCTGCCTTCCGTCGTGCGGTGTTCCAATCACTTCATGACATCGGCCATCCCAGCATCCGAGCCACGCAGCGCCTCGTTACACAGCGGTATGTCTGACCAAGCATTAATACCGATGTTCGCCAGTGGGCCCGCTCGTGCCTCGTATGCCAGACTTCCAAAGTGACCCACCATACGAAACCTCCTACGCAGTCGTTCATGCCACCTGGCTGCCGTTTTGACCATGTCCATCTTGATTTGGTTCGACCACTTCCTCACTCTCACGACTGTCGCTACATTCTCACAATGATCGACCACGTCACCCGTTGGCCCGAAGCCGTGCCCATTGCGGACATCACTGCAGAAACGGTCGCCAAAGTGTTTGTATCAGCATGAGTTGCCCCGCTTCGGCTGCCCCAGCATTGTGACAGCCGATCGCGGCCGGCAATTTGACTGTACACTCTTCACTTCGCTCAACCACCTGTTTGGCACTAAGCACTGCCGTACCACTGCATATGGGACTAAGCACTGTCGTACCACTGCCAACCGCATGGTTGAGTGGCTGCATCGCCAGCTCAAGGCTGCACTCACTGCGCGCCTGGATCGAGAGCACTGGGTCGACCACCTTCCTACGGTGCTTCTGGGCCTACGTGCCGTCCTCCGTCGCGACTTTGGCTTTTCAACGGGCGAACTCGTCTACAGCGCACCCCTGCGGCTTCCTGGAGACTTGTTCGTTCCTCCGCCCCCTCGCCCCAGCCGCTACAATACCTCCAACACCTACAGGACTGCCTTCAGCAACTGCGCTCCGTACCGCCTCAATCATCGGACCACAGCATCTTTGTGCACCCGGACCTGGACTCCTCGTCCCACATGTTCCTCCGACGAGATGCTATAATGGCGCCTCTTACACCATCTTACGACGGACCGTACCGTATCCTCCACAAGACGCAGAAATCCGCCACCATCCTATTGAATGGCGGCGAAGAAGTCGTTTCGCTGAACCGCCTCAAACCGGCCTACGTCGAGACACCTCCCAAGGAGCTCCCCGCGGATGTCGCTGGCGCTCCCGTCGATCTGCTTGACATCAAGACAGCCTCATCTCGGCCTCGTCGACGAGTTCATTTCGCCGTTCCGTCTGGGCGGGAGGCCCTGTAGCGCCCACTGACGCTGCTAAGCGGGGACGCTAAGGTCAGCGCTCTCGGCCGTCGCCTTGGGGCCGGTTGCGACTGACGAGAAAAATAAAGTTGGACGGCGCGTGCCAGCGGCGCAAGCACGGCACGCGCTAGTCCGTTCTGAAAGCCTGCTGAGCTGGTCCTCTTGTTCTGGCGCTCCGCTGCGACCCCTCGGTTCCCGACAATTTGAATATAGGCTACACAATTAATGTGCTCCACATGCACGCGATTATGTCGCCTAGTGACAAGGTCTTCACAACAGCAGGTATTCCTTTTGCAGGCCCGTCGCGTACAGCATCCACAGAGACAGTTCACGTACGATGGACTCTAAGGCTGAAGGTGTGTTTAGCAGTTTAAAGTCACAAATTGATCAACATTGGCCGTTAAACATGCCAAAGTAGGACCACACCAGATATACATAATCATGCTGAAAACTTTGTCAGGACACATTTCTGAAGTTTATCCATGTACGTTAACCTTTATTTGGAAAACACTACACCGAAATAAAACCCATAGCATGTACGAATCGTACGTCTGTTGTTCCAGATTACAAGGTGTCTGTTATTTTTAGCCACCTTACAACAGTGCATTGATAGATCGCCGCAACCGCTAGCGTTCTTTTCACGCAAGCACTCCTCCACCGAAAACAATTACAGCACTTTCGGCCGTGAACTCCTCACTGCTTACATGGATGTGCGTCACTATAGGCTTTTCCTCGGAGTTCGAAGTTACTTCATCGCCACGTACCAGAAGCCTTTGACGCTTGCAATCAAATCAGACAATAGCATGTTTTCCCTCCGTCAAAGTCATCACCTTGCTTATATCGCGAAGATCACGACTAATATCCGGCACGTGCAAGGATTTGCGAACGCTGCCACCGACGCGCTCTTGCCTAAGCAGTGCCTCCTCTATTTTAGAGGAGACGCTGGCCTAGCGCTGTCCTATCTTGCGCCTCATCGCCAACAAATATCGATTTCAACGCCCTCTCTGCAGTGCAAGCAAAATATGCAGAAATCGCAAAGCTTCACAGGGCTTCTGGAAAGCTCCAGTTTTGTGAAGTAATCCTTCCGTCCTCCCCTCTTCCCATTCTCAGTGACATGTCTACTGGCAATCCCAGAGTGCTTGTTACCCAGTGCTTTCCGCCGCGCTGTTGTCGACTTGTGGGAGGACGTGACGGCAGCGAACGAGCCCTGCCGTCGTTCCTACTTTGATTTCGGCAGAAGGGCGAAGGCGGCGAGCCGAGCAGCGGCTGCGGCCACCAGCGCGGCAAGCTTCCAGAACATAACTGTGCATGCTGAGCATGCGCCTCGAGCACACGCTGCGCATGTTTATTTTCTCTTCTCTTTGCAGCTGGAACCAAGGCACCGGCTGTGAGCGCCGACCATAGCCCTCCGCAATGCAGCGTCGCTGGGCACTAGAAGGGCACTAAAATCCTTTAATTCTCTGGGCAAGGGCTTGACATTCACTTCTGAAGTACCAGTAGATAATAAGCTACAGTTTCTAGATGTCAAGTTAGACTTTCTACCGGAACATGTGTGCTGGTCATTCTCGCCCCGAGATGGAATACCGCTAATGAACTATGCCTCAAACCATTCCAGGCTTGTGAAGAATGGTATAGTCATTTCATGTTTCAGGTCAGCGTTGTTGAAATCATGTTACCGCACTGTAAACAATGCATTTCTTGAGCAAGTTAATCGGTTGAGAAAGGCTGGGTACCCGCTCGCTGTGATGCTGGCGTCATGCTCTAGACTAATGAAAAAACTTAAACAGGATAAAGAATCATGCCCAAGTAATCAAAGACAGAAAGATTTAGCTTCTAAGGTGTCAGTGATTCCGTATGTTCATGAACTTTCACACAGACTTAAAAATGTGGCTGGGAGTTACGAAGTAAAAGTGGTGTTTTCTGCAAAAAACAAAATATGTAGTGTGTGTTCTCAGGTCAAAAGTAAGTTTGAAAGTAAGGATGATGCTAAGAAAGGATGTAGCATAAGACATCCACGTAAGAACCAATTTGTTGATTGCGCGATGAACGTTGTTTATCAGATTCCTTTGACGTGTGGTCATGTGTACGTAGGGCAGACTTCGAGATGCGTTAACACGAGACTAAGGGAACACTTGTCTAGTCTCAAAGGTCGCCATAGTACGCATTTGACGATGCATTGTGAAGAACATGCGTGCTCCCCTTGTCTTGGAAGCACCGCCATTTTGTTTAGGCATAACAATCAAACCACTAGAGAAATTGTGGAAGCTCACTGGATTGAAAAACTAAAGGAAAAATGCATCTGTCATCCTTCTGTTTCATTGTTAGATAAAGAGAATTCGCTCCTGTCATCATATCTTTAACGCATTTTCGCCTTTTGTGCTTACTTTATGAACATTGCTGTTTTTATGCTGACCGGGTAGCGGCATTTTATGACAACCGTTGTTTTAAGCGCTATTGACGTGTTCTATTGACAGGATCGCGCAGATCTGTGGGTATTTAAGCCGGTGGTTCTTCAATAATAAAAATCAGTTGTTAGAAAGCGCTCGTCCTTGTGTCTCCTTTTCTTCGTTCCTGTTTGTTTGCGCTCAAAAATTTAAGAAAATGGCTCTCTTCCTGTCTCTTAACGTTACTCGTAAGATTTTTCGTTGCTTCACTCTTTGTGCGGTCCTTAACTTGTTCTCGAGCTTCTTTGTTGAACTCCAAGTTTCTGCCCCACATGTTAGCACCGGTAGAATGCAATGATTGTACACTTTTCTTTTCAACCACAGTGGTAAGCTCCCAGTCAGGATTTGGCAATGCCTGCCGTATGCACTCCAACCCAATTTTATCCTTCTGTAAATTTCTTTCTCATGATCAGGGTCCCCTGTGAGTAATTGACCTAGATAAATGTACTCCTTTACAGACTCTAGGGGCTGACTGGCAATCCTGAATTCTTGTTCCCTTGCCAGGCTATTGAACATGATCTTTGTCTTTTACATATTCATCTTCAGCCAAATTCCTACACTTTCTCGATTAAGGTCCTCAATCATTTGTTGTAATTCGTCTCCATTGTTGCTGAATAGGACGATGTCATCTGCAAACCGAAGGTTGCTGAGATATTCGCCGTTGATCCTCACTCCTAAGCCTTCCCAGTCTAAGAGCTTGAATACTTCTAAGCATGCAGTGAAGAGCATTGGAGAGATTGTCTCCTTGCCTGACCCCTTTCTTAATAGGTAACTTTATACTTTTCTTGTGGAGAACCAAGGTAGCCGTGGAATCCTTGTAGATATTTGCTAAGATATTCACGTATGCCTCCTGTACTCCTTGATTATGCAATGCCTATATGACTGCTCGTATCTCTACTGAATCAAATGCCTTTTCATAATCTATGAAAGCCGTATAGAGAGGTTGATTGTACTCTGCAGATTTCTTGATTACCTCATTGATGACATAAATATGATCCATCGTATAATATCCCTTCCAGAAGCCAGCCTGTTCTCTTGGTTGGCTGAAGTCAAGTGTTGCCATGATTCTATTGGAAATTACCTTGGTGAATATTTCATCAGATACTGAAAGCAAGCTATTGGGTCTGTAATTCTTCAATTCTTTAACGTCTCCCTTCTTATGGATAAGTATAATGTTGGCGTTCTTCCAGCTCTCTGGTACACTTGAAGTTGTGAGGCATTACGTATAAAGGGCCGCAAGCTTTTCAAGCATGATATATCCTCCATCTTTGAATAAATTTACTGTTATTCCATCTTCAGCAGCTTTTGCCCGGGTCATGCCTTTCAAGGCCCTTCTAACTTCATCGCTTGTTATAGAAGGAGCCTCTGTATCCGGTTCATCACTATTTCGAATGAAAGTAGCTTGGCTATTTTGGGCATTGTACAGGTCAGTATTGACCCTTTTCGCGGAGCAGTTTGTTTTAGAGAAACGAGATGGCGCTCACGGCGGCGCGCCATACCTCTCCTCAGTGACCACGCACGATTACGAAACCACTACCGCTTCTACCTTGCTTCTGTGCGATCAGCTGTCGGAAATGCAACTGAGTTTTCGCTAAGACACTGCGCTCCAATTATGCTAGATTGAATCATGTGGATTGAAGACGTGTGCAGTAGTTAGTTGGCTGTGAAAATAGTGACTGGCATGTTATGGAATAAAATGACTCTGTGTGGCGAAGTTCGTGGACTGCTGCTGAAACTGTCCGAACGTGTTTCCGGCACATCGAGATGTACGGCTTTCCTCGAGCATATAGAAATTTGCTCATCCGCCAGCCTTGTATGACTAACCTTCAAAGAAAGGGCTTCATCCCCAGAAGGTCGGCAAGAGTGAGTACCACTCACTAAACAATGACACAGGGAGTATGCCGCTTCCTGTGATAGTAAATTTCATGCACCTTATCTATACATATCTGTCCCAAATGGCAAGAAAACTTAAGCCCACTCTATCGCCGACGTATCAAAAATGAGTGAATGGGCGCACACTTGACTATATGCGCACTGTATACGCACAATAAATGACTGACTACACCCATGGCGCACGAGTGGTCGAAGTTTAATGTTTCGCCATGGTCCACAAGAGTAAGCGAGTTACCAGCTGTAATATATATTTGCTACAAGGTATTACAATGTACAAAACAGCTACGTTTCAAGCCTTGTGCGCAGCAAGAACAAATCTATCGGAACTGAGCACACCCGCGAGCGATTAGACATAAAATAATCATATAGTGGTCGCGCCGAGGAACTTCACTCAGTCAGAAACTGACAAGCCACTGCTCCAAAATATTTGCCAAATAATGAACAAAGAGCAAAACACACTAATCCAGACTGAATTCATAATCGGAAAGCTTCGATAGCTTGGAATACATATTTAGCCCCGATTTAAGAACAAGCACCATATACGCTGCTTGCGCCTTTTGGACATAGCTTAATCAACTCCGAAAGCGCTTTTGCATGTTCTCTGAAGCTGTGATTAAAGCTTTGTGTCGTCCACCTAGTCACCGTCTACGATATCTCCGAAAACAGAGGTTTCCTAAGCGGCGCCGGCGTCATACACTTCCATTGTGAACAAGGAGGCAACGGAGGCAGTTGAGGCAAGCAATGGACGCGTCACCACATGATCAAACATGGCAGCGCCCACGGGATCACCGCGAAAGGGTCAATAGAAGTCTTCCGCTTATTTTACTATGTCATCGAAATTTCTGATGATATTACCATGCTTATCCTTCAGTGCATACATCTTGCCTTGTCCTATGCCAAGCTTTCTTCTTACTGATTTCATTCTTCTTGTTACTGATTACTGATATCGGCAGGCCCATGTCAATGTCCGCTCGTCTGTCCCCAGGATAAATCCTCAAGTATAGCCTTCAGTTAGCGAAGGTACCCGTTTGCAATCTCCGCCAAGTGACTTCTTGTCCCTTACTTAGAGGTATAGATGCCTGCTCAGGCGATAGTGGGTGGTGATCACCTGGAACGAGACCATCCGATCCCTCGCCGACGCCAGGTCATGGTGGCCAAAAGCGCGGTGGATAAAATCTTTAACACTGCCCCGGCGTGTCTACCACGGGCTTTATATGGCGCTGCATCTATATTGTCACGTAGTAGTGACGGTAAATAAAATAGTCGCAAAACTGTGTATGACGAAACTGGTTGTTTATTGGGCGAACCTGCGCCCACAAAATCAAGGTACACTCAAAGCACAACGATAGCGGCGAACACAGTCGGCGATCGTCGAAAATCTGATCAGCGGCGAAACGCGTCGGCTTTTATACCTGAGTCATCGAAGGTTCTAGATTAATCCCTGATGCCCGCGTGTCTTCCAGAAAGTTCTAGACAGTTCACGTCAGTCATGCAATCAGATAACAGAAGCGTCGGTGAAAACAGGCAATGGAAAGAAGCATCGATAACGTTCTAGAAACTTCCGATACAGGCGCGTCCTGCGCCGAACGATAACGTTTAACATTTGTTAGCCGGTGGAAAGCGGCCACCGGTGAAAGATAAACATGTATACGTGTCAATACCCTCCCCTTAAAAAGCATCGTCCCGATGCTACAAACAAATGTGAAAGCGTAAACAAAACTACGCATAATAAAGAAAAAAAAATAAAGTAACAAAGTACCTAAGTTCGTCAGCGGGCGTAGAAAGGCTTAAGACGCACCACATGGATGACTTCGGGTCGTGCGCGGCGCCGCTGTGATTGCGAAATGCCGTCTGGCACGACCTCATATCTAGTGCGCCAATACGTCGGATGATCTTATATGGTCCGAAATAGCGACGTAAGAGTTTCTCGCTAAGTCCTCGTCGGCGTATCGGAGTCCAGACCCAAACACGGTCTCCGGGCTGGTACTCGACGTAGCGTCGTCGAAGATTGTAGTGTCGGTTCTCTGCTGGTTCTTGATGCGCAGGCGGGCGAGCTGTCGACCTTCTTCGGCACGCTGCAAATAGGTGGCAACGTCGAGATTTTCTTCGTCAGCGACGTCCGGTAGCATGGCGTCAAGCGTCGTTGCCGGGTTCCTTCCGTAGACCAGGTTGAACGGCGCCATGTGCGTCGTTTCTTGCACGGCCGTGTTGTATGCGAAGGTCACGTACGGAAGGATGGCATCCCACGTCTTGTGTTCGACGTCGACGTACATTGCCAGCATGTCGGCGATGGTCTTATTTAGGCGCTCGGTGAGGCCATTCGTCTGCGGGTGGTAGGCGGTGGTGCGGCGATGGCTTGTCTGGCTGTATCGCAGGATGGCTTGAGTTAGTTCAGCCGTGAAGGCCGTACCTCTGTCGGTGATGAGGACTTCCGGGGCACCGTGACGCAGGAGGATGTTCTCAACGAAGAATCGGGCTACCTCGTCGGCACTGCCTTTGGGCAAGGCTTTTGTTTCGGCGTAGCGGGTGAGGTTGTCCGTAGCTACGATGATCCATTTATTCCCGGACGTCGACGTCGGAAAAGGCCCCAGTAAGTCCATCCCGATCTGCTGGAACGGTCGGCGAGGTGGCTCGATCGGCTGTAGAAGCCCGGCTGGCCTTGTCGGCGGTGTTTTGCGTCGCTGACAGTCTCGGCATGTCCTTACGTAATGGGCGACGTCAGCAGAGAGGCGAGGCCAGTAGTATTTTTCTTGTATCCTCGCGAGAGTGCGGGAAAAACCGAGATGGCCAGCCGTTGGGTCGTCATAGAGAGCTTGCAGAACCTCTGGACGCAATGCTGAGGGTACCACGAGGAGGTAGTTGGCTCGGAGAGGCGAGAAGTTCTTCTTTAGGAGAATGTCGTTTTGCAAGAAGAACGACGCCAATCCTCGCCTGAACGCCTTCGGCACAATGACGGTCTTGCCTTCCAGGTAATCTACAAGGCTCCTTAGTTCCGGGTCGGCTCGCTGTTGTTCGGCGAATTCGTCGGCACTGATGGGTCCCAAGAAAGTGTCCTCATCCTGGTCGTCTTGTGGCGGCGGTTCGACGGGGGCGCGAGACAAACAATCGGCGTCAGCGTGCTTTCGCCCGGATTTGTAAACGACGGTGATGTCGAATGCTTGAAGTCTCAGGCTCCATCGTGCGAGGCGACCTGAAGGATCGTTCAAGTTAGCTAGCCAACACAAGGCATGGTGGTCGCTTACAACTTTAAAGGGCCTGCCATAGAGGTAGGGGCGAAACATTGATGTAGCCCAGATGATGGCGAGGCACTCCTTTTCTGTTGTGGAATAATTTGCTTCCGCCTTCGATAGCGACCGGCTAGCGTAACTTACAACCCTTTCTAGACCGTCAGTTCTCTGCACAAGCACGGCGCCGAGTCCTACGCTGCTTGCGTCGGTGTGGACTTCGGTATCGGCATTTTCGTCGAAATGCGCAAGTATTGGCGGCGATTGCAGGCGTCGCTTCAGTTCTTCAAATGCTTCGACTTGCGGCATCTCCCACTTGAACTCGACGTCGGCCTTCGTGAGATACGTCAGTGGCTCAGCGATCCGTGAAAAATTCTTGACGAAGCGCCTGTAATAGGCGCACAGTCCAAGAAATCTACGCACTGCCTTCTTGTCAGCGGGCGGAGGAAAGTTTTCTGAGGGTCGGGGCGCACTCCAGACTTGTTGATGACGTGGCCCAAAAACAAGAGCTCCTCATATGCGAAGCGGCACTTTTCTGGCTTCAACGTGAGTCCGGAAGTCTTGATTGCTTGAAGAACTGTTTCAAGGCGCCGGAGGTGTTCCTCGAAGCTTGAGGCAAACACAACTACGTCGTCCAAATAGACGAGGCAAGTCTGCCACTTCAAGCCTGCCAGTACTGTATCCATGACACGTTGGAAAGTCGCAGGCGCCGAGCAAAGACCAAACGGCATGACCTTGAACTCGAATAGTCCGTCTGGTGTTATAAACGCAGTCTTCTCCCGGTCCCTCTCGTTGACTTCGATTTGCCAGTAGCCGGTTTTGAGGTCCATCGACGAAAAATACTTTGCGTTGTAGAGTCGATCCAAGGCGTCGTCAATCCGTGGGAGGGGGTATACGTCCTTCTTCGCGATTTTGTTGAGGCGACGATAATCGACGCAGAAACGTAGGGTTCCATCCTTCTTCTTCACTAACACCACGGGGGACGCCCACGGACTCTTGGACCGCTGGATGATGTCGGCGCGTAGCATTTCGTCGACTTGTTGCCTTATGGCCTCGCGTTCGCGCGCCGAAACTCGGTACGGGCTCTGACGGAGTGGGCGGACATATTCGTCGGTTATGATGCGGTGCTTGGCGACCGGGGTTTGTCGAACTTTTGACGACGACGAGAAGCAGTCCTCGTATTGCAGGAGCAGAGCCTTTAGTTGTTCTTTCTTGTGCCTGGGAAGGTTCTGATTGACGTCGAAAGTTGGTTCAGGTACTATAGTCGTCGTTGCAGATGCACTGGAATCCGTGAAGGCGAACGCACTGCTGGCTTGTACTATTTCGTCGATGTAGGCGACCGTGGTGCCTTTGTTAATGTGCTTGTATTCGGGGCTGAAGTTCGTGAGCATCACCCTTGCTTTCCCTGCACGTAGCTCAGCTATGCCTCTAGCGACGCAAATTTCACGGTCGAGCAGTAAGTGATGATCGCCCTCGATGACGCCCTCCATGTCTGCAGGCACTTCGGTACCGACGGAAATCATTACGCTGGAGCGAGGCGGAACGGTGACTTGTTCTTCAAGCACATTCAAGGCATGGTAACTTATGCTTTTATCCGGTGGTATCGCGTTGTGCGTTGAAAGCGTTATCGACTTGGACCTTAAGTCGATGACTGCACCGTGTTGATTTAGAAAGTCCATGCCTAGGATGACGTCCCTGGAGCAGTGCTGCAGGATTACGAAGCTCGCCGGGTAAGTGCGGTTGTTTACCTTGACTCGCGCTGTGCAGATTCCAGTCGGCGTTATTAGGTGGCCTCCCGCTGTCCGGATATCGGGTCCTTGCCAGGCTGTTTTCACCTTCTTCAACTTGACGGCAAACGGGCCACTGAAGACGGAATAGTCGGCTCCAGTGTCGACGAGAGCGGTGACGTTATGGCCATCGATGAGCACGTCTAGATCGGTAGACCGGTGTCTGGCGTTGCGGTTAATTCGTGGCGTCGGATCACGGCTGCGTCGGCTTGCTCTGCTGCTGCTATGTCGCGTCGGAAGGTCTTCGTTCGGCGGCGATGTGTGGTCAAGGCTGTTGCTAGGCGGCGTGCTGATATCTCGTCGTGATGAGTCGCGAATTGTCGTCGTCGGCGGCGTCGGAGGATCTTCGGCATTGCTTCGTACAGCAACCGCACCTCCATCGGTTGCTGCCTTTAGTTTCCCGGGTAAGGGCTGGGAGATCGGCCCCGGATGGGACCGTTGTACTGACGGCGATGCGGCGAGATGTAGCGGCCTGGTGACGGCGAGCGTGAGGATCGTCGGGGTTGCCACTGGGCTCCGGCGAGGTAGTCGGCGATGTCGCGCGGTCGTTCACCTCGATCGGGACGCGGCGCGTTGACGGGGAACCCTCGTAGGCCCATTTCGCGGTATGGGCATCGGCGGTAGACTTGGCCGGCTTCCCCGCAGTGATAGCAGAGCGGGCGGTGGTCGGGGGCGCGCCAAATGTCCGTCTTCCTCTGGTAGCTGCGCTGGGCGACGGGCGGGCCTGCTGGCGGCGGCGGCGGTGGACGACGGCACTGCAGCGTACCGGGCCCTGGCGCGAGCGCGGAGGGGGGCCTTGACGACGGGCGACGGCGGCGTAGGTCAGCGCTTCCGGCTGGGGTTGCGGCGATTGTGGCTGCACATCTGAAACTCCAAGTGAGCGCTGAACTTCGTCTTTGACGACGTCGGCGATAGATGCCACGTGAGGCTGCGACCTGGGAAAGAGCTTATGCAGCTCCTCGCGAACGACCGCTCTGATGGTCTCGCGCAGGTTGTCGGCGCTAGCGCTTGAGCGTCGGCGTAGTTGGTCAGGGCACGGCGGTTGTATTGCCTGACGCGCATTTCAAGCGTCTTCTCGATCGTTGTAGCCTCGGAAAGAAATTCGGCGACAGTCTTGGGCGGGTTGCGCATCAATCCGGCGAATAGTTGGTCTTTGACACCCCGCATCAAGAACCGAACTTTCTTTTCTTCAGACATGTCGGGGTCGGCGTGGCGGAAGAGGCGAGTCATCTCCTCCGTGAAGATCGCGATGTTCTCGTTCGGCAATTGCACTCTGGTTTCTAAGAGAACCTCTGCCCTCTCCTTTCGTACGACACTCGTGAAGGTCCTCACGAAGTTTTCACGAAAAAGGTCCCACGTAACCAGGGTGGTCTCTCTGTTCTTAAACCAGGTCCGAGCAGCGTCATCCAACGAAAAATAGACATGACGTAGCTTGTCGTCGTCGCTCCATTTGTTGAACGTCGCGGTCCGCTCGTATGTCTCCAGCCAGGTTTCAGGGTCTTCAGCCGATGATCCACGGAAGGTCGGGGGCTCCCGAGGTTGTTGCAGCAGGATGGGGGACGCTGGGGCTGCCATTGAAGTCGTTGACTTGGCCTTGATGGCTGTGGTCTTCTCGGGAAGAAGTCCGTACTCCGGCCGAAGTCCTTGCTGCCTACGGCTAGCTCGCTGGTCCTTGGTGACGTTGGCGTTGTCCTCCGGTTTCGGGCTTGGATCGCGGCTTTGCGGGGGCGTTCGCTGCATGAACGCACTAGCACCTCCACCAGATGTCACGTAGTAGTGACGGTAAATAAAATAGTCGCAAAACTGTGTATGACGAAACTGGTTGTTTATTGGGCGAACCTGTGCCCACAAAATCAAGGTACACTCAAAGCACAACGATAGCGGCGAACACAGTCGGCGATCGTCGAAAATCTGATCAGCGGCGAAACGCGTCGGCTTTTATACCTGAGTCATCGAAGGTTCTAGATTAATCCCTGATGCCCGCGTGTCTTCCAGAAAGTTCTAGACAGTTCGCGTCAGTCATGCAATCAGATAACAGAAGCGTCGGTGAAAACAGGCAATGGAAAGAAGCATCGATAACGTTCTAGAAACTTCCGATACAGGCGCGTCCTGCGCCGAGCGATAACGTTTAACATTTGTTAGCCGGTGGAAAGCGGCCACCGGTGAAAGATAAACATGTATACGTGTCAATATTGACTGCATCTGCGTCGTTACAATATTGCTTGTAGAGAGCTTGGGCCCTAGCTCGCCTGCGCTCCTCGTGGTGGGTAGGGTGCATATGTTTCGGTAAGGGTAGTACACCGATGTCTTTCCAGTATAGAGGGTCTATACGGACTTTGGAGGACATCAATGTCTCGTACTGTATTGCAGCTTTTTGCAGTATTGCTCTACCTGAAGCGGATTGTGAAAGACGCTCACACTGCTTTATGCGGTGAGCCTCGACGAGCTCCTCGAGGGTGTTGTGAACCGTTAGTGCAAAGAGTTTCTCGGTTGATATATATAGAGAAAGACCAAGGGCAGCCTTGTACGCCTTCCGTATAATACATTCTACCTTATTCTTTTCCATGTTAAGATAAGGGATTGTGTATAATATACGGCTTATAATAAAGGCCTGCACCAGCCTAATTAGCTCAGCCTCCCTTAGCCCTGAATGGTCTATGAGGTGTCTCAGTAGGCGCCAGGTGTTCGCTATGCCTAAGTTTTCCCTGCAGGTGATTACATATCTGTTCCCACTGCTGCTTAGAAAGCTTCTGTGCATGAGCCTCTATTTTTCTGTCGAGCACGGCCACCTTATTTCGAAGTTTCCGATTTAGTTTTAGATGCGAAGCAGCTTATGGTCGGGGCTGTGTCACTCCCTCCCTCCCTCCGCCGTGCGGCATCCACACCCCTACTGCGCATGCGCATCCTCCTCCTCTCCTCTCCTTATCTCGTTTCCTCTCCTGTCGGCATTCCTCCTCTCCACTCAGACGTTCCTCTCCTCGCCGGATTGCGCAACGAATGGCAACACCTGGATGGATGGATGGAAACAACTTTATTCAAATCCGGCGAAGTTTAATGACCCGGGCTCAGGTCTCCCAAGAGGGGACTTCTAGGCCTTGCCTCGTCGCCGCTCCCGGGCCCGCTGGACTGCCCACTCTTGTGTCTTGAGGTTGGAGCTGCGCAGAGCGGTGGCCCACTTCGACGCAAGAGCCTCCGGAGCTACTGCCATTTTCGCTGCTATAGCAGGACACTCCCACAACATGTGTGAGAGTGTCGCTCTAGTTGCTTGACATAACTTGCAAACAGCACTCGGGTATTGCGTGAGGAAAATGTGCTGCAATCGCACCGGACTGGGGAAGGGGGGCGTCTGCAGTTGTCGCCAGACGACTGCCTGGCAACGTTTCAGTTTGGGGTGACGTGGGGGCAATATCCTCCTGCCTAACTGGTAGTGCTTAAAGCCCCTCAATGAAGAAAAGTAGCGTCATCTCCTCTCTCCTCCTCCTGCGCCGGCGTTCACTCTCTCTTCTGTCGACCGTGGCTCCCCCTACGCGGTGCCGAACTAGCAGACGCTCTCCGAATGAAACGCTGTGGCTACGTGTCGCTCGCGCTCTTGAACTCGTATTTTGATCGGAATTTTTCGCGTTATGTTATCACTGGCTGCCGAAACAACGAGAGGACGCATAAATGCCGTTGCGCTTAGATGGCTGTACTATTAGCGGTGATACAGTGAGCCTAAAGCCTCTAAGTCGGGCTTTAACTGAGCCATGCCACGCGCGACCTCGGCGTTGGTTCATCGCCGCGTTTCAGTAGCTCCAGTCCCTCGTTGGCCAGCGGCTAACGTGCACAGCGGGCCTCTAACAATGACTACGCTTCGGGAGTGAATGATCCACCAGCTGTATATATGCAGTTGTCTTACAGGTTTCACTGACTAGTGAGCTACCGATCATTCGGTGGAAGCGGCCCGTCGATAATGAGGCTAGTGGCTTCGCTCTCTTGCAGGAAGCCTTACACTACTCCACACATTTTATCTTCTTTTTTTGCGGACTTGAGTAGCGCGGCAGCGGTCATCTTACAGGTGTATGCGAGGCTGCTTTTGCGGATCATATTGCCGCTTGCATGTGCTGCGCGCGGGTGCGAGAAATTCTACCGTGCGTATTGTATCTACTATCTTATCAAATGCAGAGCAGAAACGATGAGTTAACATCCAGGTTTGTCCTGGCCACTGACAAAGCCACGCAGGAATGAGTTAACTCTATAATCAAGGGCGTTGCAATGTGGATAGCATTGCTGCGAGCAGATGGTAATGTCTTTGAAGTGCACGGTGTATTCCTCCGTTTGGCAGGCGGCTTCCTCGGCTTCAGCTGCTTCCGATGAACGAAGAGCGATGGAATGGCTTGACGCTTCAATTTTTTGTGCCACAGCTCTGCAGAATCACCGGCTCAAATTGATCATCCGTGAAGTGATCCTGCGCAAACGTGAAATCAGAAAACAAGGTCACCGTAAAACCTCGCTCCTTCAAGTATAAGGCGTAACACAACATTCCCGGCACAAGTTATTATCGCCGGGAAGTCTTGTATACGGTGTTCCTTTTTTAGCTCGCCGCCAGCACAGGTACTTATCTCTTGTTCTGCTACATATCGCCGGGAAGTCTTGTATACCGTTTTTCTTTTTTAGCTCGCCACCAGCACAGGTCCTTATCTCTTGTTCTGCTACGCGATACACGACTAGAATACTGAGCACACTTTTCACGCGCAGCACTTTCTACCATTTTCGAGATAGTTATCGGTCCTCGAGGATCTAGGACGATAGCGACAAGTTTTAGCGACAAGAACATTGATCTTCGCCGACCACCGAGTTGAGTTTTTGCTGAAGGCGCAAAGTCACCCTAACTAAATAGCCCTAATCGTCTCTCCGCAGATAAGCGCCCATTTTTCCCTACGTACCGTCACCGCTTCGTAACATACTGCGATACACTCAAAACGTGCTGTCCGCGTACATTCAGGCCACACAAACACATCGCCACGCATTGTATAACCGAGTCAACAAAAACCGCGTGCGTTTGAGGACAAGATGAAATCCGGCCACGAAAGTTGCAAATGCAGCGCGAACATGCAGCGCGAACAGTGCGGCACTTAGGAGGGAGAAAAACTAACAAAGCCTCACACAGCACGTGGCAGCATGTGAGATTACGGATCATTGAAGAATCGCTCGCTTACCTCACACAGCCGGGACCATGGTGTTGGGTTGAAATCAGCGCGGCTGATTCATTGAAGCCAGACCTTCCTCTGCGCCGCGTCTCGCTTCGCAGATGGAATCCGGAAGAGTCGCTTGCCGTCTGTTTCGCGTGTTCTGCACCCGAATGCCGAGCAACACGGCATCGCGAACACTACGCCTTAAAAGCGCAAAGGAGACGCGATGCGTGGTGCCTCCAAACACCGCTCGCAATGGTCTGGCACCGCGATGGCGGCGGGAGCAAAAAACAAGCAAGAAAAAAAGCGCGCGAGAGCACGTGACAGCATTCGGCCAATCGGAGGGCCGAGCGCCGAGAGAACGGGCAGGAGAGGAGGAAAGCGGCAATCTTCGAAAGATGTCGCTACTTTTTTAAAGACGATAGTCTTTCTTGGGGAACTTAAACGCTGAAAATTTGGTCTGTCTGTCTGTCTGTCACCCGATTCAGCCACCCGGCCAAAATTGGACCACTTGCTTACCGCCCACACTACTTAAACTGGTACGGCTGTTCATACTTGTGAACGTTATCGATCACAAAGTAAATATTACGCATATCTGAGGCGCAACATCACTAGGTAAGTATTAGGAGGTGTGTTCCTTTAATAGAAAATACATAGATACGTAACTCTAAAGACCCTAGTTTCTTAAGCTGCGCTGAAAATGCCATGCTATGCGCGTTTTATTTGCAGCCCGTCGCTGCAGCCTCACGTGCAAGCTCGCGCGAGCAAACGCCGTTGGCGCGCAGCGAAGCATAGACCGCTGCATAGACGGAACGCGCGGAGTAATACATTTTAATGGCCGTACTTCTTGCGCAGCTTTTACAGCGTTGCTACAGTGTACTAGTACACTGTAGCGTTGCACCTGGCTGATGTATGAAACGGAGTATAGAATGGCTAATTTAGCAGTACAGAGTTTTGAGGCACATAACCATAATCCGTAGCGTTCATTTAATTAGGAATACATATTGTACTGGTTTTTGCGTTAGTAAATGAAAAATCAATGGGTTAGAAATGGCGTCGAATGCGTTAGAAATGGTGTAGGAAACGCTACGCGTTAAAAGAACCCGACTGAAGCCGCGGCTCTGCAGCCGGCTTTAAGTCAACGGTAATAAAAGGTCCCAACAGATGGCGCGAGAGCAGGGCGAACGCGGTAAATTTGAATTGAATTCAGCAAAATCTCCATTGCATCCATCATGGGAGGAGTGAGAGGGGAAGAGCGTGAGGGGTGGGAGGGTGGACAAGAGAGGGTGTTACTTATCAGGGGTGGCAGAACACTATCGTCTTTCGATGTCATTTGCAGCGAAGCAAGCAGATATGCGGCCAACTTTTTATTTAGGGGCTTTAGTAGTGCTTGGTGATATCATTATAGCGTAATAAGCGTTCTCGCCTGGCAACACCTGCAGCTCCGCGCGCGATGATAGACAATTTAAGCAGAGCGCCGCTTACGTTCCGGTCCGCTCAGATTTCACGCTCTGAGATACTGCAGGGAACTGCATGGATTTCGCATTTGATAAGCGCGTCTTGCCGAGACCCGGGCGACGCGCTATCAACTCGGCTGCAAAACGACGAAGAGGCCAAGTAGACACGCTGTCACGCTCCGCTCAGTCGGCTTTGTAGCAGAGCGAGGGATGCGGTCTTCGTTCCGCTGACGGTATGAGCGTTGTGCGCAAGCGCAATAGCGTTCTCGCTGAGCGGCTGTGTGGCATTTGCTAGCATATGCCGGTCTGAGCGGAGCGGACAGCAAGCGCTCAGCTAAAACACTCCAATGCGAAGCAGCTTAGGTTAGAGGCGCGACGGTAGGCGCCCCAGAGGCACCGGCAACAGTCACTAACGCTGCGTGCGTTCGGTGCGAACCCGGGCAAAACGCCGACGGCGTCGACAACAGTTCTGCGCGATGCTGGTGCAGCTGCATGTACAAGTTTATACAGCTGATAAAACTACCTTGAGTTGACCCCTTGGCTGCTTCGCATACTACTCAGGGTTCCCCTACGCGAATATGGTGTAATTTTTGCGTTTTCCAGTGTTTTAAAATGCTACTGCGGGATTCCCACAAGTGAAGCAGGCGACTATCGATCTCATGCAGGCCGGCCTCCTCGTCCTCTAGTAACGCTTGTGCTCAATCGCTGATGTCTGTGATTGTGTCCGGTGCGGTTTGTTTCCGTAGGCTGCGAAACCGGTCCCACTCGTGTTACGCGTTCTTATGCTCTTTCGGCGTTGTGGGCCTGTATGGACTATAGTATTTAGGATGCAACGATCGCTACCGAGGGTCTCTCAGGTGTTGGTTCAGTGCGGATGTTGGACATCGCGGGCGATGGTGTGGTCGAGTGACGTATCTACTGCGAGAGTGGATCCTATCGTCGTGGGGCTAAAGGGGTCATTTAATAATGTCAATTTGTTATTTAGCACGTGGATGAGGACATTGTTTTCCTTTGGTGTACTCCAGCGGTAGCCCCATGCTGTGTGGGGGGTCTAAAATCTCCCACGACAATGAGGCCATGCCGACCGGCAAGTCTAAATAGGGGGCTTAAATTCTGCCTGCACTCTGTGGAACGGCTATACAAATTTATAATGAACACGCGAGAGCCTGTTTTGGTACGGGGAATAGTTAGAAGAGGACATGAACTATGTCTATGTCGCTAAAGGTATGTTTTAATACTGAAAAGTCGCCTTGGACTAAAGTGGTTGTGCACTGTGGTTTACGAGTGGTATTAAAAGCTTTTATCCAGATAACCTAACCTGGAATCCCGTTTCCTGGAGGGCTATCAGGTCCGGAAGGTCCTGTGATTTTATGTACTGCAGGAGGTTACCGTGTTTTGGCGGATTCCCCTGCAGTTCCATTGCCAGGTTGTTTTCATTTCTGGTCCCGACGCCATTGTCGGAGGGTAGGGGTGCCATTACAGCTGAAGCGTTGGGCGCTGTAATTGGTCTTTCATATGGCATGGCCAGCTTGGGCCTGGGTCTGCCCGGCGCGGCAAGGGTTGTGGATTCAACGGGGGTTAAGCAGGTATAAAGTTGTCAACTTTTTTCTCGGTGGCGTCGAGCTTGGAGGTGATGCTCTGCAGCTGTCGTTGTTTCTGTGGTAGCTGTTGCTCGACGCGGGAAGCCAAGGAGTTAATTAGGAGCTCGAGCCGTTTAAGATCAGAGCCTGCGTCACTAGAGAAATGGTTTGCATTGCATTTTTTCGCCTTTCGCTTGGCGGGATTGCTAGCTAAACTTTGTGGGTCAGTGGTAGCACAGTGGCTGTGTTTGGGGGAAGGGTTCGGTTTTATTTCGGCGGCAGTTTTGGCCTGATTGTTAACTGTTCGTCTTAACTGTGCAATTTCGGCGCGACGAGCTTGCATGTGCCCGTTATTATGGTTGTTAATAACATTGGTATGGGAGGCTGCAACTGCTCAGCTTACGTGTGGCTTGTTTTGCAGTCCAGTGGGCTGTAGCTGCTAGGTTGATCCTGGGGTTTTTTGGCTTAGGCCTGGGGTTACCTGGCCTGGTACTGGGTTATTCTTCCCTTGCTTAGGGCTGCTTGCCTCTCCAGATGGCTGCGGTGGTGGTGTTGGCGGCTATAGTGGTTGTCTGGCCCGTGAGTGGGTGGCCGAGCGGCAGCGGGAGTAACTGTCTGCGGAGGCAACCTTCTCCGAGCTGAACCATCTTCGGTGCTTTTGAGTGAGGGGTTTGGTTTATCCGCCCGTCTGAGCCTGGTCCTGTTCCTGGCTTGGGGGAGTCTGTCGGGCTTGAGCCGCTTCTTACACTCGCGGTCCCCGGTGTGGTGTGCGCCACTGCATATGGCACTACATATGGTGCAGTTGTGGTCCTCAGTAGGGTTGGGAGACCCGCAGAGCCTGCATACACGGTGTGGGACATGCATCGGACCTTTGTTCGACGTTGCAGCACAGGTGACAAATTCGTTGGGTGGGTAATATTACATTTCTCCTCCTTAATAGTATATAAACCGGGGGACGAAACTGCTGCTGAGTGTAATGACGGCTGTTTTGCTGGCGTCTAGCATTCTTGCCTATAAGATCTCCATCCGCTGCGTGCGCATGCGAAGGTGGGTCATCAGTTCTTTGCGGGGGGGAGTTCTGGGCTCAACACTATGTATGACTCTCCGTGATACGCCTTCGGGGGCTAACACGTACGCGTTAACCGGGTATGCCGTGCAAGCTAGCAGCAGATGCGTAGTTTTTCGGACCTTATTCGCCACCTCTTGGTGTGGCGTACTGATGACTCAAATGTTAGAGCCCGGCCGTACACGGACCAGAAATTGATGACCTTGCACTCGCGCGTTGCTGGCAAGAACCACTGCTTTGGAGAACTGGTGAGTGGCGTAGTTCTTGACTGCGAGTCCCTGCCTGGGGCGCACGATGACTTTGAAATCGCCCCTCGGCAGGGGCGGGAGTCGGACTCGTTTGTTACCGGCGGGTGCCGGAGCTGATGAGCTGTTGTTTTCGGACCCGGTCGGGCGGAGGGTGGCGCTTGTTATCGCCCCCGATTCCCCTCTGATCAGTTTCTTCTGTGTTCAGCGAGAGATATTGAGCGTCCAAATGCTATTGGGGCCTTCTTACGTGGATTCGAAGGTAGAGTCCGTTCCGGTAGATGAGTCTGTGCCGTCCGAATGGCTTTCCTTTCGGCCGTTTCGGAGTCAGGCTTACCTTGCGGAGGGAGCGACAATGCGTGCGTGTTGCTCTGTGGCGCAGGCTGGCTCGTCTGAGCTGACATGACACTTGAAAGGCGGCGCGCTAGACGCACCCACTCACCGCTAACGTGGCTGTGTTAGGCCTTGCTTGACGGCGCCTCAAAGACTTGAAACCGCCGATATACACAAAAAACGTGATGCTCACGGCTTCTGTCGGCCTAGGTGTGACCCGAAAGTCTTGAGGCTGGTGTAGCTGATAAGAATTCGGGTGTCCGACAGTTTTGGACGCAGGAAACAGCGAAATTCACCGAAGCCCATGTGAAGTGCCCCTGCAGCACACGAACGCTCGCATCTTGGGGGGATTGCCCGTAGCGTTCCCTCCGAGAGGGTCCTTGGTCAGTCCAAGTAGTCGACATGAAGGGCATCGAGTTGCTGCCGCAGAGCTCATGCGGGCGACACTGGGTGTTACGTACGGGGCGAAGGACCCGACGAATGGAAGCGGGTGGGAGGAGCGCGCCAACTTGACGAAGTGACAGTCGGCACATGCGTCCCAAGGTTTGAGGAGCGGCGAATCCCGGGAGGTGAATGGTGCGTCGACGGTGCCTCTGCGAGTGTTGCCGGCGGCACATCAGGTACCGCCACGTTGTATAGCGTGTAGGGTACGCTCACGAGCCAATCAGTCGAAGCGCTGGACGGGGCCATGATGCGTGCACTGTCGGAGGACGTTACGGCGGCGAACGAGCCGTGGCGTTGTTCCTACTTTGATTTGGGCTGTAGGGTGAAGGCGGTGAACCGAGCGGCGGCTGCGACGACCAGCGTCTCAACTCTGGTCGTCTCAACATCTGAGCACGACTCAACATCTGAGGGGTGGGAATGATAGGAGAGAAAGTAAGAAGAGGGGTAGAAGGGGGGGGGAGAGTAGTCGTCCGCGCCTTCGTCGCAGGCTGGATAATATACAGCTGTCCTACAGATAACTTTACAGCAGTCAGCAAGGTAGTTGAGCACCACCCTGAACACCCGGTTTAGATTGCGGGCTGCAAAAAGGAGTTCCTTGCTGGAGGCTCCTGGCAGCCCTATGCAGCGTGGATGAGCCACCATGGTGGTTCGGTGTGGGTTTAGTGCGGGACAGCAGCACAGGAGATCCTCTAGTGTTTCGTCTGCCCCACACTGTGGGCAGACTGGCGAGGCTGTTCTGCCCAGGAGGAAGCTCCGTGCCGATCTTGCGCTGCGCATCTTTATTTTCTGTTCTCGGTGCATCCGCCACCAATGCACCGGCTGAAAGCGCCTTTCACTGTTCTCCGCGTTATGTCATCTCCGCGACATGCATTGACGCATTTGGCGTTGTAAGAGGGCGCTTCTTTCGCAGGCTCGTGGGGACCACCGGGTACGCCTGTATCACGTCCCTGGCAAAGACAGCGTGTGCAGGCGCAGACGACGAGATGCGATTCGGACGAGGCACGTAAACAACGCGATTCCGACGTGAGATGTGCGTCACGTATTCTGGATACCTCTTCGGTACACGTTATGGCGTCTCCTCGCAAGGTACGAACCGCTGCTGAAGAAGCGAATCGTAGAGCTGCGTGCGCGGTTAAAAAGCAGGCATCGTTGGGCTCAGCGGACTGCCGTGCAGAGAGCATTACAAGCCGCAGATCGCCGTCGAAGCTGGGCGGACAGTTCAGATTGTTCTCGTCAAAACATGGCGAATAGACTTTGCCGCGAAGACCCTGGTGTGCGTGGTGCCGAAGTTCGAGCTGCTCTTGAGCCACTCCACCAGCTTACGCTGTGACTGCTGCGTGTGCCGCGCCGGCCTGTGACTCATTTCAGCAGTGGTTCGTACCTTGCGAGCAAACGCCATAACGTGTACCGAAGAGGTGTCCAGAATATGTGGCGCACAATTCGCATCCCTTGACCCGTGCCGTGGTATGTTGTTGATGATGATGTTGATGATGATTGTTTATCGGATTCTTCAAAACGGGCTGGTGACAAATAGTCACCTAGCCTGCTGGAGTTAACCAGGTTCCGTTACATGCAGCATGCAACTGCTATAAGCAACTTACATGTCGGGCACACTGCCTTTGCAAGTGGCCTAAACAGATGGCGCCACCATACGGTGGAGGCTCGAGATCTTGTAGATTGCGCGTCTTGTCTGAATCGAATCTCGTTGTCTGCGGCTGAGCGCTTGCCTAGGGCGTGTTTAAAGGGCATTTTTTCCGCTGCCTGATAGCAAGCGCTTGGGTGGCTCAGTGGGAGACTATCTGACCCCGCGCCGCGGGCGCGGGTTCGATGCCGGCGGGAACCGTGTACCTTCTTTTCGCATTTCCGACGATAGCGGTTATGGGCACAGGCCGCCGGCAGCGGCGGACACCATCGCGATTCGCAACGGCAATTGTAATTAGCCCATACCAGCTTACGCTGTAAAACGGAAGAGACATCGTGCTTCAAAAGCTTGCGGCCCTTAGGCGCAATGCCTCACGGCTTCAAGTTTACCAGAGAACTGTAAAAATGCCAACATTATAATGATGCATAAGATTAGAGACATTAACTAATCGAAGGATTATAGGCCCATTAGCTTGCTTTCAGTATTGCATATAATATTCATCAAGATAATCTCCAATTGAATCAGGGTAACACTTAACTTCAGTCAACCAAGAGAACAGGCTCGCTTCACTACGATCTATATCATCCATGTCATTAATCAGGTAGTCGAGAAATCTGCTGAGTACAAGCAATCTTTCTATACAAATTTCACACATTTTAAAAAGGCATGCGATTCAGTAGAGATACCAGCAGTCAGAGGCGTTGTGTAATCAAGAAGTAAAGGAGGCATACGTGAATATCTTGGCAAATATTTACAAAGATTTCACAGCTACCTTGGTTCGCCACAAGAAAAGTAGATATTTGCCTATCAACAAAGGGGCCAGGTAAGGAGACAGAATCTCTCCAATGCTGTTCACTGCATGCTTAGAAGACGTATTCACCCAAGTAACACAGAACGTAGCGTAAACGTTGCCTGATCGTTAAACAGCCAACCTCAACGTTGAATGTACGTTGCCAGCTGTACGTTCAAGTGATGTCACAAATAAATGTCACAGCAACGTCCCGACACCCACGTTGTGTCAACGTTGCATGTAAACATCAATTTAACGTGTAAATGGTATCAATGTAACAACGTTACAAAACAGCACGTTCCCAGAACGTTGCCGGATGTCACCAATATTGACATTAATGTGATGCCAGGCTGCTGTAGCATTTCGCATGTATACGTTCATGCAACTATAAGATATTTTCATTTTAAACTGAACATTCATCTTTATCATACATTGAGGTATGGAGATGTATAGTGGTTATGCAGTAATTAATATCTTCTAAGGAACACCATGTTAAACTATGTTTATTATGCTCCTCCACAGATAAGATCTGCTACAAATTATATCAAATGGCAGAAGCATTCACATGGAAAAAATGCTAATTGTTGCAACGGTTCACCTATAATACACAGTTACGCATAAAAGTATTCCCTTCTTCCACACCAAATGCACAATACTTTGTGACTGCTTGCACGCCACATGCCCCTAAAAGTGGAAACATTAAGCAAGGGCCATCATGAATAGGCACAAGCCCCATGATACGAGCTTCATAAAAATGACGAGCACATCCACACTGCACAGTGGATACACACCGATCATATCTACTTGTCCATATGAAAAACAGTGCATTTTTTTTTCGTTCACGTATGGTTTACATCATAGAAACGGCACTAGAGCAAAGGACTATAAGCCACCAATACGGCTGCAAACACATCGTACACCAGCGCACATCTGTTTCACACACCACAAAGGACACATGCACGCTGCAGTCATGTCTTTTAGGAGGAATGTTCGCGAGCCGCACGATAAACACAGAACACAGAACAACACGACAGGAGCAAAACCCGCGCACGTTCAACACACCGACACGAAAGGAAATGCGGACGATACGGGTGTAACCTGCGCCACTCGAGCTATCAACCCTCATGGATTTGATCCTTTCCGACTGAAACAGTCACAACGCGCACGGAAACATCGAACACTGCACATCTGAACCTCCGATATCGTGTCAACAATTCCTGAGGCTACAATTCATGTTGACGACATCAGAAAGTTATTTAAAACTAAGTGACGGCGAAGGAAAAGTAGGGAGCATCGCTAAACGTCATGGCTTGGCTTCAAGACAGCTTATAGAATGCCCAAACCGTTCAAATCATGCCACAGCGACGGCTTGATAAGGATAAGGTAAGCAAATCTCGAAGGCCATGCTTATGCTGGTTGCAAACGGCGGAAGCAATTCAAAGGTAAAATACGTTATGAAATTTGTTTCTACGCTAAACTATATTGTAAAATATAGATTATTCTACGGTTATTTTGTCTCGCAACATCTATACGTAGTTGTGTGTAACCCGGCACAAAATTTTAGTATGCGAGCGTACTGGTTAATACTTTTGTCATCACAGAGGCCACAACATTCTCCCAAGTATGCAGGTGGCGCTATTGTTTTTCCTCCGTGTTCTGTGATGGCGGTCGTATGTGCGGGGTGCTACGAGCGTCGCGTTTGCTTGATCGTGTGTTTTTGTGTTTGCTGTTATGAAGTGGGTCGCAGTTAGCGAGCACAGAAGTGCCTGAAGATACCTTGTGTCATGCTGCAAACTCGCCGTATGCGTGGCGCGCCAGGCAAATGTGGCCCAACGCTTTTATGCCGTGGAGTGCGGCCTCTTTGTTCTCGTGGAAAGTTGGGTGGACGTCGCAAAGAAATGATGTGTGTTTGCGCGCCTCAGCTCGTCCACTACGCAGCGGCATGTATGCGGGGAGTAACATCGTCGACGCAGAACCGGCAACTTGGAGAGCGCTCCGCGACCGCGTCGTACCATTCAAAAGGTAAGTAATCGTGCTGGCTAACTACACGCGTGTTGTGTGAGCTTCTCGTGTGTGCATAGCGTGCGCGAGCGTATGGAATAGAAGTCCCGCGACAACAGTGATACCTGTGCTGATGCTTGCTGAACTCTGGTTGTCAGCACTTAATTACGCAAGTTTGTTGCTTCGATGCGAAATTGAAAATCTTGATAAGCGTTTTCTTCCGATGAGAAACATAACGTTCGAAAATAATCGTGTTCATCATGTGCGTGCTGCGCGTGAGCTCCCGCTTTTCTGCTGAAGTTACATAATAACGAGTCATTTGCCTCTTCACCGATTCTTATTGCAATGACGTTTCCTTGCTTACATGGCAAGGAAACTTGTTTCCTTGCCATGTTTCCTTGCCTCGACGTTGTAAATAATATCTGCTTACGAATTTTACGGTTTACGACAGTTTTAGAGAAAAAAAATAAGGAATCACAGCTTGCTACTAGTCCAACTTACTTTTTAAGACAAGATGTTTTGACATACCTTATACGTAACTAAACGTGACAGGGGAAAGTTGCTTAAACTGAGTCATGAAAAAAATGAATTGTTAACAAACATTTCTTTGCTATGTGCTGCTGCGTGTCAATAATTTTACTGTGATCAAAGGGTCCCAGTTATCAAGACATTTATCAGTGACTTCTACTTTGTGCTCTGTTGCCACCCTGCCATAATGCAAACATTGTTTTTGTGACTATATTTAGATGCTCCATGCATGTGTAGACAATTTGACAGCTTTATAAAGCTATGTGCCACTGCTATAAGTTAACACAGAACTTACTTTATAGTGGCGAGGCTGTGACCCATAACAGTGCCCACATAACGGAGGAGCCACCAGACCCCTTCCTTGGCTATGCCTGCCGTAGTGCAACGTGTAATCTGGATGGTCGGGTCAGGTATGTATGTAGTGTACGTGTTCCAAAAAGTAGCATCTCGGTATCATTTGTGGATAAGTTAATCGACATTAGTCAACACAGCTTACTAATTAGGCCAAATATTTATGCAACTTGCTGTTTATTTGTGTTCATAGGTGTTATGCACACCTTATTGTGTTCTATATAAAAGTAGACCTAACATGTCCTGATGTTAAGTATTTTTTCTTGCATCAATCGCTTGGCTGCAAGTTACATTTTATTTTGCTTAGTACACTCTATCACTTTTCATTTTGGTTTTCTTGTTTTGAAACTTTCCTATGCTGTAGGGTTTTATTTCCGAATTTTTAGTGTTTACACTACATTCTTGTGCAGCTTCTGCGCATAAAAGAATTCAAAGTGTAATGGGCCAAATATGTCATAGGTGTAAGCACACAGTGTGCTTACCATTAACATTCATATTCACGATTATTTCTGTCTTGTTCCAAGAATAACTGCCACTGGAAAATACACATTTGACTGATTTTAAACTTCTTGAAATGATACATTAAGGCCATTATTCACTGTGCTGCAGTTACTACAGTTCTGAAGTGTTTTCTAGTAAGCTTGCTTTTTTCTCCCATTTTTTTTATATTCTTGGCAAGCTATCCCCATTCATGCAAGTAGGCATTGTAGCAGTTGCAAGTCTGTGTCCAGTTACATTATTTTTCTTTTTTTTTTTCAATACAGCATAGAACACATAGCTAACTGGTACGCTGTTCATTGTATTGATGCTCTATTATTAAAAAAGCACACTATTTCGCACATGTCTGCTTGCTCTTGCCATGTTTGCTGGTTATGGCAATGTTGCTCGTCAAATGAATTTGATTTTAACTACACCATACAGAACATTCTGATTGGCTTTAGTGTAATTTTAATAGTGGGAATCAACCAACAAGCCCTAATTCTACAGCTGTCAAGAAGTATTTCTAATACTTTGGAGTCCCTTTCCACATTTTCTGTTTCATCCTGTGTATTTGGTCAACACAGTGGGCATTCGGTCTATTCATTCCGCTTGGCGCTGCTCAGGTCAGAATATGTTCAACCTGCAAGTCCAAATTATAATGATATGTGTACGACTTCATTTGAATGAAGTCGTACACATATCACTTCATTTCAAATGAATTGAAAAAGCATTTTATCTAATTCTAAGAGTAGTTTTCTCAAAAATACCAGTGTCTAGAACAAGCATCATATGCACTGCAACTCTTATATTTTTAAGTTAAGTAGGCAAATATCTATAGGTATGTATACTTGTGCATATACTTTCTACATATTGGCTAGTGTTTTAGCTACACGAAACAGCCTATGTTGTCACTACTCTCAAGTCCAATTTATGGTTGATGCGCCTTGTTTTTGTTGTGCACTTACACTTATGTGGTGTCTTAAGCACTGTAGATGCCTGACAGCTGAAGTATTGCAGCAGTAGCCAGTTTTAGTTTAGCGTTCGCTATGTCATTGCGTACGCTATAAAATAGCGGGTCATCACTGCGCATGTGCAGAACGCTATCTGACCGATAGCGTATGCATGCTATTTCTCAGATTTAGCATTACCGTCTGTGTGTGGTTTGCGTAGTTTACGTTAAACATGGCGGCGGTCCCTGCTGCCCGCTTCGAATTGAATTTGGCATGGCTTTTGCAGAATTCGCTTCGTTCGTAGCAAATGACTGTGTAAACAGCTTTCGCTTACCCTCAGGCCGCTTTCACAACAGTGTAATATGGTTAACCTTGTGGAATTTTCGAGATCGCTTCTCGTTTCGAACGACACGAAGCCTAACGAGCGAAACCTTCGAGATATGTCAACGCCACCTGTCAGTGAAGTCGAGAGATAGGTGTGACGATGGCATATGGCCTCTGAGATCAGATATTGCAGGCCAACTAAAACTGTAATAAATGTGTGCTGTTTAGCGTATGCTGTACTATAGCGTATAGGCGTACGCTATTAGTTGCATATGCTATACTAAAACTGTCTAGTGTCGAAGCTAACTGGCACTTACTATTGCTACAGTATGCCAACAGATACCTATCACCGTATTTGTGCATTTTCTGAGAACCAGCCGTGTTTGCAAGGTAATATTTGTAGTATACTTATGAGTTTGCCGGTCAGTTCATATAACTTTTCAGGATAGAATTTACATGAGGAGGAAAAGGGTACCATACAACATGACTGCTGCTAACTGACCATTTATTTTGATGGAAGGATTAAAAATAGCAACACTGGATGTGTGCTTATGTTGTGCACAATTTCTTTCAGGGGGAAGGCGTAAGTTGTAATATAAAGGCATAAAATCACAATAAATGGTATTTGTGTAAAAAGGAAAGTAAATATGGGGGGGGGGGCGCAGACTAACTTCAATCACTTGTCATCTAGAAAGGACGCCTTTTATTTCATGAATTGATCATGGGGTCTGGCTCGCATGTCTTGTTTATGTGGTATGCCTCACTGATCTCTCGTGTCAATTTTTCACCGTAGGTGAAAACAGATGGTCGTAATCCAGCCTCAAGTCCTATCGCGGCAATGCACGGCCAAACTGGACGAGCATGCTGGTCTTTTGAGTGAAATATGGGAATTTATTTGGCAAATTTAGTTACCGGACAGTCTGCTCTGTGTACATTTGACCAGGTGTGAAAGGAATACAGTGAGCACTCATACACACTAGACAAATTTGGTGGTATCTTTAACCAAGCAAACCTCCCTTGCCTGCTTGCCTTTCTCAATTCACTTGTGGACTGTCGTGCATATCCTGCCTACTTTATTTTTCGCTTGAATTGTGCGTGCATAGCAGTCTACATGAGAATTGAGGCTTGCTTAGTTAAAGATGCAACCCAATTTGTCTTGTGTTCGTCAGGGGTAGCATAGTCTGTTCCTTTGATCATGTACATATTCGGTCGAATTTACATGGGGCAGATTGGCTGGTGCCTCAACATGTGCCCAGGAGAGCACCATTATTCACTCAAGGGAGAAATGTTCCTGCCACTTGACGATGCACTGACACGACTGGTGCTGTGCGCCAGATTTCGATTGTTCATCTATGGCAATCAATTGACCATCACAATCAGTGACGAATACCACATTAAGGAAATGGGACATGTCTCAGTTGTAGAGATACAAGCTGTATTTTGGCTATCACTAATTGCTGAGAGGGTGATTAGAGACAGTTACTAGGAGAGCTCTTCATCTGGTTGGCTGGCACAAACTGTACCTGTTTCTGCAGTGCAAAAAGCTGAAAGACTCTACTTAGACTCACTGAAACTGCCCTTTAAAATAAATTTGAAACAGGGTAAGCTATATAATTTTGTGTGCAGCTCCTACACTAATGCCACTGGACGTGCCTGCCATTTCCGGTTACATTTATCGCACCGTTAGACATACTTCTTTTTGCTACCAGCACTTATTGACATAAAACTGATGGCCTATTGCACAAGCAATAAAAGCACATCAAAACGCTTGGAGTGATGTCAAATTTAGGTAGGCGCATGTAAAAAAAGCAAATTAATTGCTTTAATAAGAAAGTTGTGCAGGACTGGGTGGGAATAGAACCTGGAGTATGAAAGGAGCACGCTTCCCTTATGCCACGGCAGCTCTTTGGTTCTGGCTGACTTAAGGTGTGCCTAGTGCGTGTCACACTGTGCACGTCACATTGCAGCCATATGGTTGACTAAAGGTGCTTTCACGTTCCCACACGTAAGCAGTCTTAATGTGTCTCTGCCATCTTTTATTGCAGGTACACCTAGGAAGTGTTGTATACATTGGCAACGATAACTGGGGCCTGCTCCAGTGCCATCGCCGGGATTCCCTGTTCTGCAAATAACTGGCATAACTGATGTGGGGAGCCCTGGCGCTCGGCGTAGGAGCATCACAGGGGCTGGCTCCTTGTCGGTGCTTGAAGGACGGCAATGCTGTTGAGAAGTCGGCATTGAGCCCTGATAAATTGGAAGCTGTGGGTAGTAAGTATCATTCACATTTTTTCAAGTTGGTTTTTGTAATGTTTGTAACAATACATGTATTGCACCGAAATGATTATTTTTTCAGATGCATTTGATGCATCTTTCGAAATGTGGTGCCCCTGAGGAGAAAAAATCATGTTCTCATGCTTGGTTTTGACTGAGCGGTTGAATCGAGTGACAAAGTTTTTTGCGTTTAGGTAGCCCAAGAAACACTATCGTCTTTAAAAAGAAGCAAAAGCAGAATTAACAAACCAGCTTATTTGTGGCTACTCATGAGTTGCATTTCTTTGTTTAAAAGTGCCTGCGAAGTGGCCCTAACCTACTTATCAGGTCCAGAATTTTCGATTAACACCGCTTCCAAAAGCTCGCGTTCTAAATTGGTTTTTCCACGGCCAGAACTTCCGTATTCGTCGTCCGCGGATAGCAACGACAACTTTTGCAGTGTAGAGCCATATTCAACCCTTCTCCCGATATGCAACACCTGTAGCGTAGTCGTAGCCGGTCGTTCAGGCACTGAATTGCAGTGCAGATGTGGGAAACAACAGAAGAGTCAAGACGAGAGACATGCGGCAAATCTTTAACAAAAAGCTTTATTTTTGCTGGCCCATGTTTATAGCCGTCAGTCACTGCATTGCACATGTGCAATTCGCACCCTTAGGAAGAAAGTAAACTCTCTCTGACAAGTGTACAGAAGGTGTGCTGATACACACAGAGCCAAGTCGCGAAATCTTTTCAGCCTCAATTATTTTACGTGTTAATTGATCACCGCTTCAGCTGGAAACAGTACACTGAGCAAGCGACGGTTCACTGTCACACGAACTGCAATGACATTCAAGCCTACTGTCACGCACACTTTTCTTGACATTGTATGAGTGTTATCTCAGCCGGTGATTGATACAGCATCCCATTTGACCTATATACTGTTTACCACAAGGGGGATACAATAAACCACGTTACTAACACAGGTGACATACGGAATTTGGTGTTTTGTTGCATATGTGTGGCGTGCTGTGACATTGCCTTTGATTACACAACTTTAGAATGATATGCAATTTTCTTGATATTGTGAGAGCTTATGAATGTAGGGTATGACGGCCAGTTTTATGTCTGTCAGATGCAGTGACCACATGATCTCTACTCTGAAAAGCGCATGCACCGAGTGGTTGCCATGTGATCACTCCATCTGACAGACTTAAAGTGGCTGTCATACCATACATTCATAAGCTGTCTCACAGTATCGTGAAAACGGCAGATAGTTCCAAAGCTAAAGTTGTCTTCTTTGCACCTCAGAAGCTTATAAAGTTGTGTAATCAAAGGAAATGTTTCAGCGCAGCACACAAGTGTAACAAAAAGCACAAAAATCTGTTCGTCACCTATGTTAGCAACATGAATTACTGTATCCCTCTTTCTTGTGGTAAACAGTACATAGGCCAAACAGGACACTGTATCAATGACCAGCTGAGAGAACACTCATACAATGTCAAGAAAAACATGCATGACAGTTGGCTTGCATGTTTTTGCAGTTCGTGTGCCTGTGAACCATTGTTTGCTCAGTGTACTGTTGTCAGCAGAAGCGGTGATCAACTAACACGTGAAATTATTGAAGCTGAAAAGATTGCGCGACTAGGCTCTGCGTGTGTCAGCATCTGTACACTTATCACAGAGTTGACCTTCCTAAGGGTGTGAATTGCGCGTGTGCAATGTGATGAGTGACAGCTATAAACATGGGTCGCTGAAAATAAAGCTTTTTGTTGGAAGCCAGCACACGTCTATTGTCTCGTCTTTTCTGTCGTCAATATCTGTGCTGCAATTCACCAATATGTTGTACCAACAAGTCAAATTTATCACTCACTTATGTTGGAAGCCAGCACACGTCTATTGTCTCGTCTTTTCTGTCGTCAATATCTGTGCTGCAATTCACCAATATGTTGTACCAACAAGTCAAATTTATCACTCACTTATTGGAACTTTAATCACGAATGAAATGGGGTTTTGGTACCGTGGTTACTTCAGTACCATGGCTTACTTCAGTGTTTCAGATGGCACTTTATAGTTTGATGTAATTGATGTCTCTGCAGGTTACCGTATTATTGACTTGGAAACCAGTGAGGTCTGGCTGCAAGTGAAGCTACCGAGGGAGGCATGTGTGCATCACTTGTGCTGCTGGCTATCCTCTGCAAAAGTGATGGCTGGCTGTCAGTGCTTGGATGACTTTCTGTTACTCTACACCTTGGGCTGTGTTGACTACTTCACACTTGCTGCCATGTCTGCAAGCTTAGGCAAAAAGACCGGCTGGATGCTTGGCAGGAGATAGTATCCAATCGCAGTGTTACTGTGTTGTGTTGTACATTGCAAAGTGAAGGAGGACGGTATTTGTGCTGTTATTCAGAAGTATAAATTGTGTTCTGGCATTGAAATAAGGGAACTCAACAAAAAGCAAAAAAAATTCGAAGTTTGACCTACATGGGAAGGCAAAATATATTGTGTTGTAGTTGTAGCTGTTAGTAGAGTCTTAATATGCGATAGAAGACCTTGATGTTTAATAGAAAATATATTTAAGTGTGTTATCAGTGTGTTACCAGTTTTTAAGTTACTGTTATATAAGTGTCATTTGTTTGCCAGGATGATGTAAGCAGACAGTAAATAAATGCATGGTTTGACATAACCAGGTTTGTCTATGGCATTCACTATTATTTAAGGTGGACCAATGCATATTCATGGGTGCTTATCCAGCCACCACATATTCCTCCTGCACAAACAATTCCTACATACTAGTGTTTGTTCTTAGCAGCTGATGTTGGCTATTATGCAATTTCTAGAAAGCACATGCAGCTACCGACACATGATTTTTAGAGCAGCAAGTCGGAAGCAAAGACTGATTTTTCTATATGGTCTAAGCCTAAGTGATATGTTTAAGGAAATGAACATTTGTGGAATATATTCACTTTCGTGCTGCGAGAACCTTTATACGAGAACCTCTGCACATTGCACGTGCATGCTGCTTCTCTTGCTGTTATAGCCAAAATGAAAAATTGTTCTTATGAACCACTTCGCAGCTTTGCATTGTGCACTTTTACTTGCAGTTAGCATTTATATGCTATGCTATGGACAACAGCAAGACAAGTAAGGCAAACCACCATGTGAAACACTTTAAGGATTCTGGGTTAGGGCACGTTGGTACTATATATAGTGCAAGACAGATGAGCTGCCCGTACAGCAGTGCTGTCAGCATTACACGGCTGACAGCACCGCAAACCCTTAAATTTATATTTGTTTGACAGATAATGCATTCTAGTAGTTTTCATGTTGTATATGCATGAAAATGTAAAGAAGAACTGGTGAAAACAGCATTATTTTACGTACATAGTGTATCTTACCACAAGGTAAGGTACACAGATATCTTGGTAAGCTACACAAGATATATACGTAAAAAATGCTGTTTTTCACTAATTCTTGTTTCACATTTTCATGCATATGCAACATGAAAACTACTAGAGTAAATTATCTGTCAAACAAATATAAATTTAAGGGTTTTCAGTGCTGTCAGCCGTGTCATGCTGACAGCACTGCTGTTATGTATGTCAACAAATATTCTGCGATGTCAGTTGAGTGTTGCTTGAACGTCACATACGTACGTTGCCTGAAAGCTCAAGTGACAAAAGGCAACATCCACATTACGTTGCCAGGAAGTTCTGTTAACGTTATGTTAACGTCGTGAATGTGCTGCTTAACGCTGCCACAACGTTACGGCCCAACGTTGTCTGGCGATCAAAAAAGAGGACATTAGCAGCATGTAGGCAACGTTATACGCCGACATTTGTGCACATTCAGAGAACGTTACGGCAACATTTTGCGTTACTTGGGCAAGCTATTAGACAAGGAAGGCTTGGGAATGATGATAAACGTCGAGTATATCAGCAACCTCCGATTTACCGATTACCTTGTACTGTTGGTTGGCAGCTCTGTTTAGCGGCGGCAAGCAAAAGAAATGTTTTGACAGCTTGAGAACGGAGAATCGACTGACTTTTATTGAAAAGTACAAACAGGTTTGCTGACTGGCTTTGGAGGCGTCTTAGCCGAGCGGAGCTGCCTCGATACCAAGAACAAGCAATGGGTAATGACCCCCGAAGGTGAGGGAACCCTGCTTTCCGAGAAGCAGGGAGAAAGAAGGGATGGACAGTCGCTGCATGTTCAGCAACAATAAGGAGGAAAACAGCAAATTATGAGGATCTTAACCGAGAGAGAAGGAGGGATAAAGAAGGGACAGAGAATCGCTACATGTTCAGCAACAATGGGGAGGAATTACACCAAATGATTGAGGACGTTAACCGAGGAAGTACCAGTGAGGTTGAAAATTAGTATGCGGAAGACAAAGATAATGTTCAACAGCCTGGAACGGTAACAAGAATTTCGAATCGCCAGTCAGCCTCTACAGTCTATAAAGGAGTACATTTAACTAGGTCAATTACTCACACGGGACCCTCATCATGAGAAGGAAATTTACAAAAGAATAAACTTGGGCCGAGTACATAGGGCAAGCATTGCCAAATCCTGACTGGGAGCTTACCACTGTCTTTGAAAAAAAAATTGTACACTCATTGCATTCTACCGGTGCTAACATACGGGGCAGAAATTTGGATGTTAATAAAGAAGCTCGAGAGCAAGGTGAGGACCTGATAATGATTATTGATGGGTTTTAGTGGCGCAAGGGGAACTTTTTCCAAAGAGCGCCCAGTCTGGATACATGGAGTGATTTTCAATATAAATAAAAAATTTGGGCAAAATTGGTAGGGATGTTGAAGTAATCTATATAAAGGGGAAAGTTTCGTTGTGAAAAAGGTGTAAAAGGCCCAGCTAAGCAATAGTGTTACTGTTATATGAGGCATTTCAACTGTGCGTGGGTTATAAATAGATATTTCGGTGACTAGGATCGATCACTTCATATATGCTATATGCTACATAGAAGTCAGGCAGATAATTTCTTGTTTTCAGTTAATATAAGCGTTAAATATTCGCCTCGAAGCCATCAGCAAAGTACTTCTACCATGCGAAAAGCTGCGAAACGTCGAGGTATCCAATACCTCACGCTCCTCACGTAGGTGATGCAGCATGATGGTTTGCATTGTAGTAGACAGTGTTTAAAAACTAGATATCGGCGAGGTATTTAAAAAAAATCTTTGGACACTAAACATAGGGGCATGGGATAAAATAATGCAAGGTGAGACGGTATATTGTGTGTGTAAAATTCTCTAAAATGCTGTACTCTTGTTTAGTAAAGTCTTTGACATTCAATCAAGAAGTGCCGGACTGGGAGTTGTTCTCCAATTTTTTGGCATATGGGTGGTTGTCTGCCTGTCAACAGGTATATGTGTGTTGCGTATGTGTGGCCTATACGTAGCCTGCACAGTGTGGTATCAGTTAGTCTTGTGACGTTTTGGTCGAAAAATTTGCCTAGTCGTGGTTTTATTGCGCGCAATTTGTTTCCCGTTTCTTTATGTCACTGGGACTGCCAGTGCTGGCGCAGCCGGTTGCGGGCGTAAGGTTTAACATCGCGACTCGGGACCTCAGAAGCTTCAATGTCACCACGTGGAGCAGCTTCTGTAGCACTCTGATCAGCTGTCTCGCTTCTTGCTCTGCCGCAATGCTTCGGTACCCAGCATCCCACGAGGCAAAGTTGTTCGTTGTAAGCGTCATACGTGGATTTTAGCAGGTGATTAAAAAAAGTCACAGGCTTGCGCGGCACACGCAGCACAGTCAAAGCGTGAGCTGGTGGAGCGGCTGAAGAGTAGATACAATTTCGCCACCAAGCATAACAAGGTCTTCCCGGCAAAGTCTCTTCCCCTAGTTTTGACGAGAACAATATGAGCTGTCCGCCTAGCGTCAACGGCGAGCTGTGGCTTGTAATGCTCTCTGCACAAGAGTCTGCTGAGCCCAAGTATGCCTAGTTGCAGCCGCGCACGTAGCTCTACGATTCGCTTCTTCAGCAGCGGTTCGTACCTTGCGGAGATACGCCATAACGTGTACTGAAGAGGTATCCAGAATACGCGGCGCACGCCTCACGTCCCTTGACCCGTGGCACGGTATGTTGTTGTTGTTGATGATGATTATGATGATTGTTTATTAGAATCTTCAAAACGGAATGGTGAGAAATAGTCGCCTAGCCTGCTTGAGTTAACCAGGTATAGTTACGTTCAGCATGCAACTGCTACAAGCAACTTACATGTCGGGCACGCTACGTTTGCAGGCTACATAACCAGATGGCGCCACGATACTGGCGGAGGTTCAAGATCGCTTTCATTGCGCGCCTCGTCTGAATTGCATCTCGTTGTGTGCGCCTGCGCGGCTGCCTAGGGCGCGTTTATAGAGATTTTTTCCGCTGCCTGTTAGCAAGCGTTTGCGTGTCGCAGTGGTAAAGCAACCGACTCCCGCGCAGCGGGCCTGGGCTCAATCGTGGTGGTGGTGGGCTCAATCGTGGTGGTACAGTTACAACACTTAGCGCGTCTGTGTAGATAACAGCTTTTTGTATCCTATGTTGTCTTTTACTATCCACAGCTAGTGGAATACCATATGCTTCCACAGTGAAAATGCTGCAGCTCATATCGGGAGTTGTTGAAATATTATAGCTGCGACTATGTGCAGCGCATGAGACTGCCTTGCGACGTCCGTAGAATATGCCGTTGCGGTGTACTTGTCTTTCAGTGATAGGAGGTGCTGCCTAATAGCATCCCGTGGCCAGTTTTTCTTGTCAAGCCCTTTAAAGAACATGTTAGACAGAACTGGGTGGGGGCACCAAGGAGCACTGAGATCACTGCGCCGAGTTTCGTGGAGATCTCAGAAACTAAACCCAAGTGCTTCGGTAACCATTGTGATAGCCAAAGGGAACGCCTCAGGCAGTGACGGCCTATTCGCGTACAACTGTTCTGATGTTGCATTATTAATTAGTGTTATACAAAGGTGTTCCCTCACAGCTAATATGTTGAGGGCATTATGGTAATTCATAAATATGTTCTCTGATCCTCCAAGTACCATTGATTGGACTCTGCATAGAAGCTTTGGACAGGTCTAGTCCGAAAAGCACCAGAAGCTAGCCAAATCTCTTAGTGGTATATGGATCAAGCATATTTAACGTTGTTTTAGATGCTGACTGAAATACTAAGCTGCCATTGTCCATCTGGGTCCGCACAAGACTATTGATGAGTGATAGCAGACATTGCATGTCAGTTTCCCAGGAATAATGAGAAAGCATCTTTACGACGTCCATCGATTTTAGGCATTTCTGTTTTAAATTCTTCATGTGCGGAATAAATGTAAGCTTGCTATTAAAAATGATGGTGACAAATTAATGTTCCCTTGTGACCGTCACTTTGTATCCATTGAATTTAGTCGATAGACCAGGGTGCAGGCCTTTCTTTCTTGTAAATGGTACGCATGTTGTCTTTTTCTGTATTAAAGCGGAGACCATTCTCATTTGCCGATTTCCATAGTCTGTTTACACTAAGCTGAACTTGACGCTGACAGATGGACAAATTGTAAGATATAACGCTGACTTGCAAATCATCTACGTAGACCAAGTAGGTGATTGTTGGCGGTACAAAGGTTCGAAGGGAATTTGTTTTCGCAATAAACAGCATACAGCTACGTGCACCTCCCCTGGGAACACCTGTTTTTCTGCACAAAGGTTCGGGAAAGTGTGTATCCTATTCTCACTCGGAACTTTCGTTCGGACAGGTAGAGAGGTAGCTCTCTATGACCTCGAGCATGTTTCCATTTTTCACATATGCGGCCGAATCTTGCACTATGCCATATGGCCTTGTGGTGTCGTATGTCTTTTCAAAATCAAATAATACAGAAAGGTAGTACTGATTATGGACAAAGGCGTCTTGTATGTACGATTCGTGGAGGACCATGTTGTCGGTTGTTGATCTACCTACACAGAAAGCGGCTTGGAGCGTATCTAGTTCCAAAAAGTGTATAATGCGGCTATCATTTTTTCAAATAGTTTGCTTGAGCAACCTGTTTCTGGGCCGATAATTTGCAACCATGGAAAGATCTTTACCTTGTTTGATCATCGGTTTAACGATTGGCTCTTTCCAACTGTGGGGCAAACAGCCAGCATCAAAAAAAATTTTTTGAAGGCCCAGAAAACACTCAAGCGTCTGCTTCGCCAGTTTCCTTAGCATTTCGTAACTGATCTGGCCCTTACTCGGAGCTGAACTTCGGCAACTGTTTAGAGCGATGTTTACTTCGTGTATTGTCATAGTGGTGTTATAGACCTCTCGATTTCGTTAATGGGAAAGAAGTGGTCTGCGTTCAGCCTGTTTTTGAGCGCTAGAAACTCTTATAGTGAAGTGAACTAGAAACTGCTCAACTAGTGTGTAAGTCTGTTTTTCTAGTTTGTTGACAAGATTATTTACCAATGGTAGTCGGGTAGGAGCTTGGCCCTTAAGCCTTCTCACCCTAGGCTAGACCTTCTCTTTATTTGCATATGATGTTATGTGCGATAGATAGTTTCTCGAGCTTTCTCTCTTGGCCTCACGCTGGATATGCCTTCCACTAGCCTTTGCTCGCTTGAAGCGATTAGATTTTCTGTGTTGGGGTAACGCGAAAGCTTACCCGACGCTTTATTTTGGCTCTATTTAGCTATTTAACACTCGCGGTTCCACCACGGCTTGGTATTAACACGAGTGCGTCCTGTTTGAGGTAAGGACTCTAGGGCTGTGTTTAATTTACACGTAGACGTGTTTATATTTCACCGGTGGCCGCTTTCCACCGGCTAACAAATGTTAAACGTTATCGCTCGGTGCAGGACGCACCTGCGTCGGAAGCTTCTTGAACGTTATCGATGCTTCTATCCATCATTTGTTGTCACCTACGCTCATGTAATCTGATTGTATGAGCGACGCGAATTGTCTAGAACTTTCTGGAAGACACGCGGTCACCAGGGATTACTCTGTAACCTTTGATGACGCATGTATAAAAGGCGACGCGTGTCGTCGCTGATCAAATTTTGACGATCGCCGACTGTGTTCGCCGCTATGAAGTTCGCCACTATGAAAACTAATAAATGAACGAATAGTTTCATTCTTAACCAAACACCACATTATGACGCCTTTGCAGTTTGGTTTCACAAAGCAGCGTTCAACCGAAACTGCTCTACTAAAGCAAAAAAGAAATCATACTAGATGCATTCGAAAAGGAAACATATACATTTGGAATTTTCGTTGACTTTTCAAAAGCCTTTGATAGAATTTTTCTCATTACATTAATTAAAAAACTAGACCACTATGGTTTCCGGGGTAACTTCTTAAATGTCATAAAATCATATTTAAAATACCGACAGCAAAAAGTTGAAATAAATGGCTACGCGTCTTATTTTAAAGAGGTATCAAATGGCGTTCCCCAAGGTAGTATTCTAGGTCCGCTACTTTTCAATATTTATGTAAATGATTTTTGGAACATAGATAATAGTACAATGTTCATTATTTATGTAGATGATACAAGCTTGTTTTTTAGGGACTGCGATTTGCATAAACTTGTGCACAAAGCAAACGATGTCTTGAAATCACTGAACTCATGGAGCATAAGGAATTCGTCAATTATAAACACTTCTAAAACAAAATCAGTACTCCTTCGTCCCTAAAATAAGCCCGTAAATTGCGATTTGACAATAACGATTGGCCCAGAAACAATTAAAATTGAACCTACAGTGAAAACCCTGGGAGTGATTTTTCACGAAAATATGTCGTGGAACAATCACGACATATCACGCTTGTTCACTCTAAACTTTCTCGTGTCGTAGGTGTCCTATCACGTCTGCACTTTCTCTTGCCGCAAAGGCCCAACTTCTACTATATAATTTTCTATTCTTATCTACACTAACTTATTGCTATCTGGTACGGGGCACCACAACGGAAAAGAACTTAGGCAGACTATATCATCATCATCATCATCATCATCAGCCTATATTTATGTCCACTGCAGGACGAAGGCCTCTCCCTGCGATCTCCAATTACCCCTGTCTTGCGCTAGCGTATTCCAACTTGCGCCTGCGAATTTCCTAACCTCATCATCCCACCTGATTTTCTGCCGTCCTCGACTGCGCTTCCCTTCTCTTGGTATCCATTCTGTAACCCTAATGGTCCACCGGTTATCCATCCTACGCATTACATGGCCTGCCCAGCTCCATTTCTTCCGCTTAATGTCAACTAGAATATCGTCCACCCCCGTTTGCAGACTATATAGACTACAGAAAAAAGCTGTACGCATAATTACAGGTGTTCCACACGATGCACATTCTAAACCCATTTTTGTAGCCCTTAACTTACTAATGCCTGGCATTCACAACTCCTGTTTACTTAAGAGATATGGTACTTGCAGAAAAAAAAATTATGATTCTTTTCTCATAGACTTAGCGCATTTAACACCATGCACCTGCCTGTATAGCACGCGAGCCTCTGATGATTGGAAAATCCCTTACACACGTACCAACTATAGTCACCAAATGATGAAATATTTACTGCCACAAACACTAAACAGGTTTTCCACAAAAAATTAATCATACCATTCTTTTTCTATAAAGATCTTTTTTGTGCGTTTCAGAACAACAGCGATATAATACTCAAATACATGTTTACCACTGTGTTATAAGTACTTATGATTTCTTGTTGCTGTTTGATATGTGTTAAATGGTGTGAAAGCCCTTGTCAAGCCTTGATGGCTTTTTGCTTTCCCCCCTTAGCATCACTGTTGTCACTGTTGTACTGTCTCCTCTGGTGTTGAAATAAACTGATTTGATTTGCTATCGTTGTGCTTCGAGTGTAGCTTGCTTTTGTGGGCACAGGTTCGCCCAGTAAAGAATCAGTTTCGTCATACACAGTTTTACGACTGTTTTCTTCAGCTTCACTGCTACATGATATCTGGTGGCGGTGCTAGTGCGTTCATGCAGAGAACGCCTCCACAAAGCTGCGATTAAAGCCCTAAACCGGAGGACAACGCCAACGTCTCCAAGGACCAGCGAGCTAGCCGTAGGCAGCAAGGACTTCTACCGGAGTAGTCTTCTTCCCGAGAAGACCACAGCGATCAAGGCCATGTCAACGACCCCAACGGCAGCCCCAGCGTCCCCCACCCTGCTGCAACAACCTCGGGAGCCACACACCTTCCGGGGATTATCGGCTGAAATCACTGAAACCTGGCTAGAGACATACGAGAGGACCGCGACGTTCAACAAATGGAGCGACGACAACAAGCTGCGCCACGTCTATTTTTCGTTGGATGACGCTGCTCGCACCTGCTTTGAGAACAGAGAGACCACACTTGTGACTTGCGACCTATTTCATGAGAACTTCGTGTGGACCTTCACGAATGTTGTATGAAAGGAAAGGGCACGGGTTCTCTTGGAAACCAGAGTTCAGTTGCCGAACGAGAGCATCGCAATATTCACGGAGGAGATGACTCGCCTCTTCCGCCACGCCAACCCCGACATGTCTGAAGAAAAGAAAGTTCGGCTCTTGATGAGGGGTTTCAAAGAGCAACTATTCGCCCGATTGATGCGCAACCTGCCCAAGACTGTCGCAGAATTTGTTTCGGAGACCACAACGATCGAGAAGGCGCTTGAAATGCACGCCAGGCAATAGAACCGGCGTGCCCTGACCAACTACGCCGAAGCTCAAGGGCTAGGCGCCGACGAGCTGCGAGAACCAATCAGAGCGGTCGTACGGGAAGAGTTGCAGAAGTTATGTCCAAGGTCGCCGCCGCAGGTTTCCTCGATCGCTGACATTTTAAAGAAGAGGTTCAGCGGTCACTGGAAGTGCGAGGAGTTCCGGCATTGCCTCAATCACAGCCGGAAGCGATGACGTACGCCACCGTCGCCCGCCGTCAAGGACCCCCTCCGCGCTCACGCCAGGGCCCCGTAACTCTGCAGTTTCGTCATCCACCGCCGCCGCCAGCATGCCCGCCCGTCGCCCAGCGCAGCTACCAGAGGAAGACCGACCTTTGGCGCGCCCCCGACCACCAACCGCTCTGCTATCACTGCGGGGAAGCCGGCCATGACTACCGCCGATTCCCATACTGCGAGATGGGCCTACGAGGGTTCGCTGTCAACGTGCCGCGTCCACGACGACCCTCACAGTCACTGTCACCAGGCCGCCACATCTCGCCGCATCGCCGTCAGTACACCGGTCCCACCGGGGGCCGATCTCAAAGCCCTTACCCGGGAAACTAAAAGCAGCAACCGATGGAGGTGTGGTTGCTGTACGCAATGCCGAAGATTTTCCTCCGCCGACGACGACGACGATTCGCGAATCATCATGACGAGATATCAGCACGCCGCCTAGCAACAGCCTTGACAACACTTCGCAGCCGAAAGAAGACCTTCCGACGCGACGTAGTACCAGCAGAGCAAGCCGACGCAGCCGTGATCCGACGCCACGATTAACCCGCAATGCCAGACGCCGGTGTAACGATCTAGACGTGCTAATCGATGGTCATAACGTCACCGCTCTCGTCGAGACTGGAGCCGACTATTCCGTCTTCAGTGGCGCGTTCGGCGCCAAGCTGAAGAAGGTGAAGACGGCCTGGCAAGGACCCGATATCCGGACAGCGGGAGGCCACCTAATAACGCCGGCTGGAATCTTCACAGCGTGAGTCACGTTTAAGAACCGCACTTACCCGGCGAGCTTCGTAATACTGCAGCACTGCTCTAGGGATGTCATCCTAAGCATAGACTTTCTAATCCAACACGGTGGAGTCATCGACTTACGGTCTAAGTCTAAATCGCTTTCAACGCACAACGCGACACCGCCGGATACAAACATCAGTAACCATGCCTTGAATGTGCTTGAAGAACAAGTCACCGTTCCACCTCGCTCCAGCGTAATGATTTCCGTCGGTATTGAAGTGCCTGCAGACATGGAAGGCGTCATCGAGGGTGTTCGTCACCTACTGCTCGACCGTGAAATTTGCGTCGCTAGAGGCATAGCTGAGCTACGTGAAGGGAAAGCAAGAGTGATGCTCATGAACTTCAGCCCCGAATACAAACACATTAACAAAGGCACCATGGTCGCCTACATCAACGAAATAGTACAAGCCAGCAGTGCTTTCGCGTTCACGGATTCTAGTGCACCTGCAACGACGGCTGTAGTACCTGAACCAACTTTCTACGTCAATCAGAACCTTTCCAGTCATAAGAAAGATTAGCTAAAAGCTCTGCTTCTGTAATACAAGGACTGCTTCTCGTCGTCGTTAAAAGTTCGACAAACCCTGTCGCCAAGCACCGCATCATAACCGACGAACATGTCCGCCCACTCCGTCAGAGCTCATACCAAGTTTCGGCGCCGAACGCGAGGTCATAAGGCAACAAGTCGACGAAATGCTACGCGACGACATCATCCAGCAGTTCAAGAGTCCGTGGGCATCCCCTGTAGTGTTAGTGAAGAAGGCGGATGGAACCGTACGTTTCTGTGTCGATTATCGTCACCTCAACAAAATCACGAAGAAGGACGTATACCCGCTCCCACGTATTGATGACGCCTTGGATCGACTCTACAACGCAAAGTATTTTTCGTCGATGGACCTCAATACCGGCTACTGGCAAATCGAAGTCGGCGAGAGGTACCGGGAGAAGACTGCCTTTATAACACCAGACGGACTCTTCGAGTTCAAGGTCATGCCGTTTGGTCTTTGCTCGGCACCTGCGACTTTCCAACGCGTCATGGATACAGTACTGGCAGGCTTGAAGTGGCAGACTTGCCTCGTCTATTGGACGACATCGCTGTGTTTGCCTCAAGCTTCGAGGAACACCTCCGGTGCCTTGAAACAGTTCTTCAAGCTATCAAGACCTCCGGACTCACGTTGAAGCCAGAAAAATGGCGCTTCGCATACGAGGAGCTCTTATTTTTGGGACACGTCATCAACAACTCTCCAAAATTCCTCTGCCCGCTGACAAGAAGGCAATGCTTAGATTTCTTGGACAATGCGCCTATTACAGGCGCTTCGTCAAGGATTTTTCACGGCTCGCCGAGCCATTGACGTACCTCACGAAGGCCGACGTCGAGTTCAAGTGGGAGACGCCGCAAGTCGAACCATTTGAAGAACAGTCACCGCCAATACTTGCGCCTAAAATTGCCGCCAATACTTGCGCATTTCGACGAAAACGCGGATACCGAAGTTTACACCGACGCAAGCAGCGTTGGACTCGGCGCCGTGCTTGTGCAGAGGGCTGACGGACTAGAAATTGTACGTTACGCTAGCCGGTCGCTGTTGAAGGTCGAAGCAAATTATTCCACCACAGAAAAGGAGTGGCTCACCATCATCTGGGCTACATCAAAGTTTCGCCCCTATAACTCTATGGCAGGCTCTGACGCACTCTGCACTCTGACGCCAACTGCTTGTCTCGCGCGCCGTCGAACCGCCACCACAGGACGACCAGGATGCCGACACTTTCTTGGGCCCGATCAGTGCCGACGAATTCGCCGAACAACAGCGAGCCGGCCCGGAACTAAGGAGCCTTGTAGACTTCACTGTAAAAAAATTGCTTCAGTTTACGGTGAAAGTTGAAGGTAAAAAGTTGCCGGACACTTTCCGTAAGTGCAAAACGGAGTTTCCGTAAATCGGACAGTCTGTAAAAATTTTTTCTGTCGAATGAAAAACGGTGAGTTCCGTCTAATGGAAAACGGAGAGTTCTGTCGAATGGAAAACGGTGATTTCCGTCGAATGGAAAACGGTGATTTCCGTAGTTGTGATCACAGAATTGTAATTTCCAAATACAAAACGGTGAGCTCCGTAGAACGGAAATTCTGTAAATTGAGCCCCGTACTTTTCTAATTAAAAGCGGACAGACCGTGGTGAGGAAAGGTATGCACATATAACACACACAAAAAAAGGAAGACAGAAGCACCTTTTTTTTGTTCTTCTTGTGTCCATGTTTTCTATGCTTGCGTTCCTGGCACCATGAATCCGTACGAACTTGTTCAGCTTTATCTTGCTTCGTATCAACAGCTGAAAATTTGTTTTGTAAATGATGATGCGGGTGTATATGTCCAGACAATGAGAAAATTCTTTGTTTCATTGAAATAAGTTGTACCAAGTTGTACATAACAACATGGCAAACTCACATCAGATATAGCTTGAAACGGGGCAGAAATCAATGCACATAAGCGGACATACACCACGCTGAACATGCTGTGTGTGCACGTTTCCTCCTTGTGTAACTGTCTTTTACACCGCGTCATCTTCGTGTCAGTGTTGCCATGTTGCATTTGAGTTCTGTACATGACGTGTACAAAGCATACATACAACTTCGGGCCCAGAAAGCAACACGCCTCCTGAATCAGAACGAAACTGCATGTTTATTGTGCTTTACTAAATAAAAGAACTTGCAAGATAAGACACTAGAAATGGGCTGACTATAAGAATGATTGGTTGAGAATCGGGATGACTGGTTGCTTGCACATGCCTCCTGCTTTGCCTGAAAAGGAAAAAAATCACCAATCAATTAAGACTCTTTATTAGTAAAACCTCGTTACAAGAGACACTGTTACAAGAGACACTCGGTTATGAGAGACATTTGAAAATGGTTTGGTTAGTTTTCCTATGTTCGCCATGTTAACAACATTGCATACAAGAGACATGGTTACAAGAGACACTCGGTTACTAAGGACAACTTTTTTATGTCCCTAGAGCAAATTCTTCACTATTTATAAGAGACACAACCCAGACACGCTCACGTAATGCGGCTAACGTCGTACTAACCGATATGTGCTGCAATGTTCATCCCCTTGGCTCGATTTTGTTCCATTCCGCAGCCGGCTGTCATTCCTCGCATGGTTGAGAATTTTCAAAGAATTTTCTGCAAAGAATTTTCTGCGATTATGCTTCAGTTGGATTTCCGTTACAGCGTCTGCGGTGCTGGTCGCTTTGTATGCCGGTAGACAAACTCCAGAGTCATTGCCATGTTTCCATGAGACAGCTCTGTTCGCATCAAAGATGTTTTTAAACACACTTTGGTACTGATGTATAATAAAGTGGTCTAGTCCGACTCCTCAGTGATTTTAGAATTTTTGGTTACAAGCGACATGTTTCCCGGGTCTCTTGAGTGTCTCTTGTAACAAGGTTTACTGTACCACCATCATCACCGTTTTTAGTCAGATACATCAACAATAAATAATTTCCAAGTCACAAATGTAATTACCAGTGCTCTGGTCAAAACAAATGGTTCCTAGCCTTATAACATGAAAAGCTCCAGATGAAACCTACTCAAGTCATTTGATGGCTCACTTGGAACAGGCAAAGCTCTCACGTGCACATTGACATTCAGAGATTACATTTTCTGCATGTAGGTAGAGCTACCACGACCACATACTGCGGACCACGACTTTCAACCTTCACTGCCCTAACAGAAAACCTTGCAGATTCCACTGTTTTCCAAAAACAATGAAGCACTCTTGAAACGAGCTCAAAGCACTCGTGTTGTACAATTCCGATGCAAAACAACCAAGCCAGAGGTACTGTCGAGATGACAAGCTTATAAATTAGTAACAATATGAAGAAAGCATGCCTTGCACCACAACATGCGCGCCTTTTAGCCTCTTTCAGGTTTGGTTTGTTTTGTCATGAAAATAGCAATGTGCATTATACTTTTCACTTAAGCATTGACAATTGAAAGTTATGTTCGTCAGTGCGTCAACATACTATCTTCATCTCCTTAAAAAGTTATAATTATGCGCTGTGTTCACCCAGAAATTTGCCGTTTTGTCAGTCTGTGCTTTTCGAAGCAACCTGTAGCACTTTCGCGACGTAAAGGAACCTGCAACAAGTACACATGGACCCCATATGTGGCAGCTACAGGCAGTACACCATTTATTCTGTCTATTCCTTGACTTGCAACCCCACAACCAAACAAATAATGCAACATGTCCTTCCAGACAGCATTACTTCCGCGACGTGCTTAATTTGGGAATTTTTTAAGAATCCCGCCTCTCCTAAAGAAATTTTAAAGTAAAGCTCAAACTAAAGCAATGCCCAAACATGAGCGCTTCTCGTAGATTTTGAAAGTCAATGAGGGCAGAGCTATTTGCCCCAAATGTCTGCGACTTCAATGGCAACAGGATGGCCAAATTCCGTGCTGCTAATAGATGCAGATAGAAACACACATATGTGCAGCGTTGTGTTTTCAAAGTTTTACTTCTTCATATCGTAGCAGGGATACTCCGTGGTAATTAGTTGGAATTCATGCTATTTGCCTGCAGTCTGTGCCAAAATATTCTTAGAGCAATAGCCACAACACTTTTTCTTTGGGATTAATCAAAATGCGGATTCGGCAAAATTCAGAAAAAATGCTTCCAATTGAACAGGTGCTTCTATATTTCATTTCCAAAGACAATTCTTTTTCTTGCGAAACTAACGATGAGGGTAGCTATGGGAGCTTGTTTGTATGGCATCTTTTATTTTGTTGTAGCGCGAGGCTGAACAACAGAAAGTCACATCTGACATGCACACAGTGTTAACTTCCAACAACACATTTATTTCCCGTTCTCATCACTATAAATACCCTCAAAATTTCATACAACACGTGTAAAGGCTCGGTAAACATGAACTAAGGAAAACCCGGAACCACACGCATGCAGTTTTTTTTAGCCACAGAGATTGAGACATGTACACGTTTAACACGAACAAAGATATACAAGCTCTTTCGAGGATAATGATATTGAAGGCTTACTGATGCATGCGTCCCCAAATGTTGCTATGTTTCTAGCGTCTATCGTTAAGCGCATTATCTTGCACCTGCTTCTATTCATGATAACTGCTTTTTTGAGTCTAGGTTTGCACTTGCATCTTTGGCAATGAAGAACAAGAAAACCGTCAGCAGCCAGGGTATTTAATTTGTTATTGTGTTCTCACCAGCCTGTCATTTATACATCTACCAGTTTGACCAATGTAGGACCCTCCACACCCAAAAAAATGCGGTATACAACACACGCGATATAATCAATGAATTTACTTTTATGTTCCTTCTCGCATGCAGTATCCGAAATTCTTTCTGGCCTTGACTTCCTACAAAGGCTCATAAATTTATTAGGCGTCGAAAAAACAACATTGATGTCACTCCTTCTAGCAATCTTTAATCTGTGGGAGAAACTATGTATGTAGGGGATGGCAGCAATCTTTTTCTTTATGTCGGTACTTGTACCATATACCTGCTCGGAACCTTTTTGCTGTGCCTTTTTAAGCAGTCCTGCTGCGACTGACACGAGCACGTGGCTCGGGTAACCAAAGCCGCTTAAACGTGTGACTCGCCATTCGAAGCTATCGTGCATTAGGTTCACGATAGCCATGTGAGGGGGAACATTAGATTCCTTGACATTAATTTTGTGCTCACCGATAACAAAACCTGCTGGTGTTAAGAACCTAGGGCAAGTAAGCCACTTTTACCATTTCATTCCACGCATACAAAACTTGCGAAGAGGGGAATCACGAAAGTGTGTTTCAGTGGAGCGCTGAAGAAGCCATGCCAGCACCTAATGCACAATAGCTTCGGACGGCAAGTCTCACATTTAAGCGGCGCTGGTTACCCGAGCCAAGTGGAAAAAGGTTCCGAGCAAGTGTATGGTACAAACACCGACATAAAGAAAAGAAAGGTTGCTGTCATCCCCTAAATACATAGTTTCTACCACAGAATAAAGATTGCTGGAAGGTGTGACATCAACATTGTTTTTTCGGCTCCTAATAAATTGGGGAGTCTGTGTAGGAAGACAAGGCACGAAATAATTGCGGATACTGCATGCGAAAAGGAACATAAAAACGAATTCATTGATTGCATCACGTGCGTTGTATACGACATTCCTTTGAGCGTAGACGGTCCTACATTGGTCAAACTGGTAGATGTATAAATGACAGGCTACGAGAACACAATAACAAAGTAAATACCTGGCTGCTGACGGTTTTCTTGCCCTTCATTGCCAAAGATGCAAGTGCAAACCTAAATTAAAAAAGCAGTTATCATGAGTAGAAGCAGGTGAAAGATGATGCGATCTTTGTTCGCGTTAAACGTGCATATGTCTGTCAACCTGTGTGGCTAAAAAACTGCATGCGTGTGGTTCCTGTTTTTTTAGTTCACGTTTACCGAGCTTTCACACGTTTTGTATGATGTTTTGAGGGTATTTATAGTGACGAGAACTGGAAACGAATCTGCTGTTGAACGTTAACGATGGGTGTGCGTCGAATTTGCCTTTTTGTTGTCCCTGTCGTTCAGCATGCGCTACAACAAAATAGAAGATACAATTGATTTCATTGTCGTCAGGCGCGGGCACCAAATAAAGTTTGTTCACCAAAATTAATTCTTCTTTCTGGGGTTTTACGTGCCAAAACCAGTTCTGATTATGAGGCACGCCGTAGTGGAGGGCTCCGGATTAATTTTGACCACCTGGGGTTCTTTAACGTGCACTACAACGCAAGCACACGGGCGTTTGTGCATTTCGCCTCCATCGAAATGCGGCCGCCGCGGCCGGGATTCGATGTCGCGACCTCGTGCTCAGCAGCGCAACGCCGTAGCTGACTGAGCCACCCCGGCGGGTTCACCAAAATTAAGTGGTCCCCAGGCATGTCTCGTTGAATTTATCTGAACATGCTCTACTGTCAGTGGTGAAGATGTTGCAAGTCTAAAGGCCTGCAAGAAGGCACTAGTTATGTGTTATAGGGCATGAAGGCAACTGAGAATGTTGCCTAAGGCAAGTAGTCACAGGAGTCCTGGATCAGTAGAAGAAAATTTAGAGAATAATAATTGGTCGGAGCACTTATGTCACACACTTCTGAGTCACGAAGCGCTTGTCTTTCTATTCCTTTCTTTGCCCGTGTATTTTTATTGCGCTAAGTTACTTGTTCATTTATGTATATGATGGTGAACTTGTTTTGGAAAACTTCAAATGTGTACCTGACCTTTGACTCGCTTTTGCATGTGAGTAAAAATTATGAACTTGTCGCTGTGACCAGTCATCTCTATCTGCTGTACACTTGTGAGATAGGGTTAACAGTATTTGAAGGTTTGTGCATTAAGGCAGGAGAGCAGCACTTGCTCTATGGCTCATCACTTAATTTGCAGAAAAATGCAGCAGTGTGCAACAATTGTATACCTAATGACCTTGAAAATATTGTTAGTTATTAATCTCTAAACACCTCTTGTTAAACAGCCTGCTGAATAAAGGTCTGAACACATTATACACAATTATAGCATGTACTACTACACGAAAGAAAACCTATAATAGAACCTACCAAATACAGTATCAGTGTAGTGGCAGGTCAAATGGCTCCTCAATGCTTGTGTCCTTCTTGGGAGAAGGAAAGAAATGTTAAGCTTACACTGACAGCACCAAACCACACAAACGTAACTGCCACAGAACATGAGGAGTTGTAACTAGATACAGTCAACCTGCTTAACCATCTCATAGACATTCAACGACAGAATGTACCTTCATGGAGCCTCTAATCTATGACATTCATGCTGTAACACAAACATGCTAGCAGACAGAATCAAAATTGCATGTATGAAAATTCTCAGGAAAACTATATTTCCGACCTACCACAGTCCACTCTTTCTGAAGTACAAGTGACGGTCTAAGCTACAATCAGAAGGTGGAAAATTCGGGATTCTTTCTAGTAAACAACTAACCTTATCTCTACCTGTACTCAGCAATACAAAGGTGAATCGCAAGTACTCTACCGATAAAGAACAGTTCAGAACTGCTGCCAAGTGAGTGCAATAAATAAATGATTTCGAATTTATCTTCATGTAAGACTAGGCCTGGTAATTTTCTTTACATAACAGGAAAGACTGGTCAGAAAAATGTTGCATTCAGTCAATATTGTGATTTGCAAAACAGTAGTAAGAGATTGAGGTGGGAGTCCCTCAGGTGGTATGTTGCGATGTTTCAAGAAATTGTTTCAAGGAGCACCTTTCCTTAACCTTTCACGTGCCAATTAGTTGTGTTGATTGAAAACTTAGCTTCACCGCATTTCTTACATCTTCAGATTCATAAAATTCTTACAGATGCACAATAGATTAAGAGTTTTCAGTTCTTTAGTGAGTTTGCCAAGTTTAGAGAATGTGCACTCCATGCAAAAACTCAGTGCAAGTACATGAGATTTGCAAACATCAACAATTTCATGTCTACCAGGCTTGAACAGCACCTATCCAGCCACTCAAAAATTATGACTGGTGCAACACACTGTGAAAACCGACAAAAGAAGTGACATACACCAATCAAAGTACCCAACCATCTACCTTCATACTTCCTTTACTAAAATTTGCCTGTGTAATTCAATCTTGCAGCACTGTCTCTATCAGAAGAGTTTCAAGATGTACGGGACCCATTTTTAAATATCCTTACTTTAATCAATGATATTACTATTAATGCACTATCTTGGTGTATTGAATTGTGTGCATAGCGTCTGAAAGCATTATTCATATTCGAGTAATCTTTACTGAAACTCAAGGCATAATACTCATATTTGTTTAGTTTTGTGATGAGACAACACCATAGACACGGGAGTTAAAAAAGCATCGTTATAAAATGCTGTAGAAAGCAAGTTGAAAGGAAGTTTCTACAACCTCTCGCAAATACCGAGCTATTTCCTATGAGTGTTCTAACATTTCCTTGTAACATGATGCAGTGTTTTCACAGACATAGCTTGAATCGCTGTATCTCAAGTTTTGGAAGCAACTTAAGAATTGCTATAACAAGCAGAGTTGAAGCCCCCCTACCCAGACTGCACAGCCACTTACTTTCTTTAACACCAACACGTGTAATGAATTATGTCATCCATATGGCACAGTTGCCGATTATATTCCCAAGCATGAATCTCATAATTGCAAGTTATGCAAGAGTGTACCTATGCGATTACTTGGGGACAGCACGAAAAGACGGGAGATGGCTAGACAACACGAACGCAGGCAAATGATTTTGTTTACAGACAAACATATATATATATATATATATATATATATATATATATACTAGGCCTGTGTGTCCTGCGTAGTTGCAGCTGCAGGATAGCGGGATAATGTAAACAACAACGGCACAGTTGAACTGCTGTTCTGCCTTTTGCTACACTTTGCGTCAAGGCTCGGTCCGAGTCACCTATTCGCACAATGTACCCTGATTGCTCGACGTGAAAAATAAAAGGAAAGTTCCAGCCTTCCCAACAGTCTATTTGAGACTATGACTGACCTTGTGAATATAACAGTGGCCACCACACTGCAAGCAAATGTTATACATGGGTTCAGAAGCTCTCCTCCAGTTGGTGATGCCTCTATTTCTTGAGGACGCCTTTTGGTGGTCCTGTGATGAGCTTCACAGCCAAAGAGTGTGCCGACGCGGAAGGCAGAATAGCCTCCTCCAAACATTGGGCATAGCTCCAGCACACATAACACTAACCAAAGAAAACCCTGCGGTCCAGAAATGGAAGATCACTGTCTAGTGGTAGTTTTTCTCCGTACGTGAACTCATCTAGTACTGCAGAGAAGACATAAAAAAATCACTACCCATTTAGTAGCCTTACTTCACCTAATATAGAGGAGAAAGTTGCCAATGAAGCAAAATATCTTTACTAAACTGGTGCCCACAATAGCTAGTGTTTTACGGTTACCTGACAGTGTTTTTGTCTGTGAGAAGTTGCCAAGCAAGGCTACTCAAGGAGTTCAGCCATTTTTTTAATGTCTCCTCCACAGTGCCAGGTGTGCTCATGGAAGTAAAACTGCGGGAAAGCAAGCTCCCATATCTAGCGTGAAGGTTTTCTGTGGTGAGCATCGTGCTGGATCTATGCCCCACACTCAGAAGTGTCTTGGCCTTTCCTGTTATCGCGCTTGAACACTGAAGCGTGTTGTTGCTACAGGAACACAAGGAAGCACTCTTAGCACCACCACGAAGTGGAGTGGAGCTTCCAGACCCAAGTACGGTTGCTTTTAACAGTGTGTTCGCACTGCCTTTCGGCATGCGTTGCCAAGAAGCATTTAACGGAGCTGAACATAGCTGAAGTCTCCTCTCCAGTCGGAGTACTTCAAGGAAGCCAAGGCCTACCACTGCTATACAATATGTACACAAATGAAGCTGTCAATTCAAGCAAATTGCTGGGGGCAGTTGGAACTACCTTTTAGGGGCGAAGCTCCTTATACCGGCACCGGTTCGTCCCCGTCGTTGTCGTAGTAGTAGTAGTGTGTAACCAGTCTGAGAAAAATGAGAAAAAAAATTCCGAAGTTGTCCGTAGCGCGGAATCGAGCCAGGGACCCCTCGCTTCCGAGCGCGCGGCGTTAGCCCACTACGCCACGAAGCGGACATGGACACACGCACCACGATGGCAATAAATACCCAACAATAACGAAAGGCCGCGTTTCTAGTGCGTTTCTAACGCGTTTGTGCTAGCGCGGTACGGCCCGTGTAAGAAGCTGGTGTAAGACGCTGTGGCCTCTCCGCCTTACCTTCAATGCGTTTCGAACGCGCTGCCCAAAGCGGTGGCAAGTCAAGTTCAAGTCGAGGAGCGTTTATGAATACGGGGGGTATACTCCATCGACAGTCATGTGATGGCGTCGGCAAACGCGGTGCACGTTCCGGCAGGTGTAAACGGCTGCGTCAGATGCTGTGGCCGCTCCCCCTTACTAGAGAGTACTGCACGTTTCTAACGCATTTGTCCTAGCGTCCCCTAAAGCGGGAGATCCGATGATTCCCTCCGGAGCTTCGCCCACTCATCATCATTCACCCCGTGGATATGCTGTGAATTTTTTTTATTTTCAGGGCCTAACAAACTAGGCAGGTACGAAAATGTCAACCGGACCAGGCCAAGACGTGAAGTTTGCATCAAGAAGTATGTGCTGAAGATCATAGGAAGTGCAGTTGGTGCTGTTTACAACATCCTACTGCCCTGCAGCAGCAATTATGTAGGACAAACAGGACGAAAACTCAAGGACTCTCTTAGGAAACACTCACAGACCCTTGATACAAGATGGGGAAGCAACGTAGCTATCGATGCTGCTTTGTGCAGTTGTATATCAAGTTTTGAGCAATGAAGAATCCTCATTGCACCCATGTTCAAAACATACAAAACTCGCAGAATAGCCCCCGCATATGCTAGTGTGTAATTACTTAATCTTCTAGACAAATTGAGGTATTCAGATGAACTGCGAGAGCGTTCTGAACTGGGCTGGTTGGTGCATGTTTAGGAAGGAACTGAATGGTGCCATAGACAGGATATAGGAAATATGTTGCTGTGCCCGTTGCCTTCACTTCGTTCTGGCAGTAGTGCTGTTCATTCCCTTCAAAATATTCATATATTTTGGTCACCGGACCACGTGACACAGCTGCGTGCTCATGCTATATTTTACCTTGTTATGATACTTTCCAATGTCACACGCAAATCCGTCGAGGCATCTTCACCTATTATAATAAGCTGAACAATGGCTAACAGTGAGCTTAACTGTGGCTACACTTCGTTACCATGGGGCCCATGCATGACAGTGTTAGAGGTCGGTATGCAGGTGTTTTTGCATACTCATAGAGGCAAACTGGACAAAGAATTAACTTATTGTTGCGTGTTTTATCTGTTGCCTCAAATCCCGAATTCCGGTGCTATTAGTGTTTTTTGAACACCACTCATGTGCAACCTAGACAAGTATGAAACAATACCACTTTCAAGTCGACGTCCTCTTGCTGAACCAATTGGTTGCCCCAGGAAAAACGAAAGATCATTTATCTTTTTGATGCATCTGCAACAATTATTATACTTGTATAGGCATTGTCATTCCAACAACATTTGCAGTCAATGTCCATTAGGACTGCATATGCATGGCTGATATACGATAGAAAGGCACAGCTTACCAGAACAAATAGCACAATGCAAGACTGCTTCGCCACTGGTGTTGCAAGCAGGCCCCCATGGCTGAGAAACTGAATGCAAGGCGCCACACAGACATTCTTCACTGGTGCAACAGCTGCAAATGAAATACTGATATCAGTTACTTTCTGACCGGTCATCCAAAGCAAAGCACAAACATTTTTATATGCAATAACGCTATTGCATATAAGCTCGTCACTGAGTTACTGTTATTGCTGTGAGATGGCTCACAGTATCTTATAAAGTGCTAATGCCCTCGTTTAACTTACTTGCAAAAAAACTTTATGAAGCACCTTCTATTCGAAACATGAGCTGACAAAATATTTTGCCCTGCATAACTTACAACACATGCACGCATATAAGAATTATTGCAGTGTTGTTATGCAGAATTATTAAGTGGCAATCCTCCCTCCCAGAATACGTGATATCCTCACGTACTGCGTCAGAACGTTAATCTGTGACAGCCTGGTAGCTGTCAAAAAAAAAACTAATACAGATTGCCAGGTAGAAAATAATCCGTTTCCTTTGCAATGAACCTTAACGGGTATCACGAGGACAACTTTCAATTGCGATCGTCCACGAGTGCTCGGGCTCTACTACAAACGAAAGGGAACCGTGTGACACCCGTGTTACCCACACTGCAGATGGCACAAGGTTACGGCAATAAGCACGCTCCACCGTCATTTCATTGTAATGAAGGGGCATGCACATCGAACATGCTCTATGAGGTCTTCATACATGACCAATCTTCCAGTCAACGCCGCTAATATTCCCTACGCGTCTCAGCTGTAGTGAGTATGCATTCAACACAACATATGCAAAACCCCTTTATCGCAGACTTGCAATGTCGCTTTGTCAATCCTCATGGCCAAGAAATCTCGTTAAAAGCGTGCTCAAACAACGCAATTAAGCCCATCACCGGCCATCGGGGAGCATTTCGCACGCACAACGTGCACCAACAACGAAAAAAACACATTTAAATCACTTACTTGTGTAACAATCCAGCGCCGATTCCTTCCTATTTAGAGTGAAATCACAAATGCGCCAGGAACACCACCTCCACCGTCCGCCATTAGCGACCACTCCTACCCGTTGTTTGTGCCGGAGAAATGCAACCCAGCGTGTAGGCGCGATGAAGGTGTGGTAAGCAGCGCCACCGCTCAAACACTACCTGCTTCTTTTTGTGTGTTTACTATACTCGCACGCGAATAATGTTCCAACAGCGTTATCTACGGTGATATATGTAACTGGCAGTTATAGTAGACAGTGTCTTTTTGTTATATTCTTTGCGTGTTCATTTTTCACTCGTGACATGTTCAGTTGCCCTCAACATGAAAAACGGACGGCTCTCCGTATTTCAAAAACGGAGCACACGTCCGTCTTTTTTACGTAGAATCCTGCCGTTTTTCATAAACGGAGCTCACGTCCGTCTTTTTTACGTAGAATCCCGCCGTTTTTCATAAAACAGAATGGTCTAGGTTAATTTTACGTAGGCTTTTGCTGTAAAATTACAGAAATTTTTTACAGTGTACCTGGAAGGCAGGACCGTCATTCTGCCGAAGGTGTTCAGGCGAGGATTGGCATCGTTGTTTTTTTTATTTGCAAAACGACATTCTCCTAAAAAACAACTTCTCGCCTCTGCGAGCCTACTACCTTCTCTTGTTTCCTCAGCATTGCGTCCACAGGTTCTGCAAGCTCTCCATGACCACCTAACAGCTGGACACCTCGGGTTTTCCCGCACGCTCGCGAGGACACAAGAAAAATACTATTGGCCTCGCCTCTCTGCCGACGTAAAAACAGTGACGCAAAACACCGCCGATAAGGCCAGCCGTACTTCTACAGCCGATCAAACCACCTCGCGACCGTTCCAGCACATCGGGATGCATTTACAGGGGCCTTTTCCGACGTCTACATCCGGTAATAAATGGATCGTCGTAGCTATGGACTACCTCACCCGCTACGCCGAAACAAAAGCCTTGCCCAAAGGCAGTGCCCCTGAGGTAGCCCGATTCTTTGTTGACAACATCCTCCTGCGTCACGGTGCTCCAGAAGTCCTCATCACCGACAGAGGCACGGCCTTTACGGCAGAACTAACTCAAGCCAGACAAGCCATCGCCGCACCACCGCCTACCACCCGCAGACGAATGGCCTCACCGAGCGCCTAAATAAGACCATCGCCGACATGCTGGCAATGTACGTCGAGGTCGAACACAAGACGTGGGATGTCATCCTTCCGTATCTGAACTTCGCATACAACACGGCCGTGCAAGAAACGACGCACGTGGCGCCGTTCAACTTGGTCTACGGAAGGAACCCGGTAACGAAGCTTGACGCCATGCTACCGGATGAGAAGTTCGACAGCTCGCCCGCTTGCGCATCAAGAACCAGCAGAGGACCGACAGCCGACACTACAATCTTCGACGCCGCTACGTCGAGTACCAGCCCGGCGACCGCGTTTGGGTCTCGACTCCGATACGCCGACGAGGACTTAGCGAGAAATTGTTACGTCGCTATTTCGGACCATATAAAATCATCCGACGGAATGGCGCAATGGATTATGAGGTCGTGCCAGACGGTATTTCGAAATCACAACGGCGCCGCGGACGGCCTGAAGTCATCCACGTGGTGCGTCTTAAGCCTTTCTACGCCCGCTGACGAACTCAGGTCCTTTGTTGCTTTGTTATTGATTTGTTTTTCTTTCTGTACATGTGGTTCTGTTTTCGCTTTCGTGTTTGTAGCATCGGTACGATGATTTTTAAGGGGAAGGTATTGACATGTAGACATGTTTATCTTTCACCGGTGGCCGCTTTCCACGGGCTAACAAATGTTAAACGTTATCGCTCTGCGCAGGACGCGCCTGCATCGGAAGCTTCTCGAACGTTATCGATGCTTCTATCCGTCGTCTGTTGTCACCGACGCTCATGTATTCTGATTGTATGAGCGACGCGAATTGTCCAGAATTTTCTGGCAGACACGCGGGCACCAGGGATTACTCTGGAACCTACGATGACGCATGTATAAAAGCCTACGCGTGTCGTCGCTGATCAGATTTCGACGATCGCCGACTGTGTTCGCCGCTATCGTTGTGCTTCGAGTGTAGCTTGCTTTTGTGGGCACTGGTTCGCCCAATAAAGAATGAGTTTCGTCATAAACAGTTATACGACTGTTTTCTTTAGCGTCACTACTACATGACAATATGTGTTCCGCGAGAAATGCACTCATTTCCTCAATTTCAATGGTATGATTGAATCATATGAGTGAACAGAGAGTTGTCTAAATTTCTCCCAATCGGTAGTACTAAATTTTCATTTTTCTGCGAAAACAAGTGGATTGAGCATATCTGCAGTGGTAAATATTAGCGGGTCAATATATTATTCCTTAAATTGTTTTGACAACCATTGCATTCTAGATACGGCAGTAGTGATGAGGAACTAATGGCAAGATCAACTGGAGAAAATATATGGTTAGCTGCGATATAAAATGCGGGTTCGTTATTGTTAAAAGGACACGCACCGGTAGAAATAAGATAATTTTCTATGCAACGTTCTCTGGAGTCGCAGTGTAGGTCACCCCAAAGTGCATTTAGGCTGTTCAGATCGCCCAGTAATATGTGGGGCTCCTTAAGTTGGTCTGTCTGGTTCTCGAACTCAACCCTGGTTACATGATGATTAGGATGGATGTTTCAAGAGCAAACCGTTGCCAGCTTGTTAAAGAGTATGGCATGGATTGCTACGGCTTCAAGCAATATCTGAATATTTAGATAATGACAAGCAACTCATTTGTATGTAATTATAGCCACTCCACCTGAGGGGGCAAGACAGTTGTCGCGGTCGTTTCGATATACTGCGAACTGTTCTAGAAAATTTGTGTGGCAGGATCTTAAGTGTACTTCCTGGACATAGAACACGTTCGATTGGAAATCAGATCATTATTTTACATCATCTAGATTATGAATAAGTCCTCTGACATTCCATGGCAACATTTGTACAGCCATTGTAGATGGGATTAGTGGTTGTGTATTTAAGATTGCACAGCTATGTTACTGGGCCTTGCACAGGCACAGTAACTCTTGGTAGTTTTCCTGTCCTGGCGCGCTCTAACAAGGCACGCCCATCCCTCGGCGCCGGTGACGCCGAAGGGCCTTGGGTTACCTCCATCGCCTCCTGAGAGGCGCAGGACCCCCGCGTGGTCGGCAGCCTGCCACGCACCATGGGCCTCGACGCTCGCGGAGTTTTCGGAGTCACTGAGCCAGTGGTCAGGTTCCCTTTTCTCGGGTTACGGAGGCAGCGCCAGCTGCTCCCACCAAGGGCGTGGGTGTCGGAACTGCAAGCTCACACTTCGGGAGCTTAGCAGCCGCCTTAGGCCAAGGTGGCGCCGCCCCCTGACACGCCACATCGGCATACGTTGTGCGCTAAACAAAGGAAAGACGCTTGTGCGCTTCTTTGAAAGAAATGTTTTGTTTCACCTTGAGCGCTATGATTTCTTTGTCTTGTTTTCATTTGGGAGATGAACGCGAGTATGCGGCGTGCCCTCCGTCACAGTTAGCACAGTGAAGTTCGCCTTGACAATAATCTGCAGTGTGGTCATTCGCTCCACATTTAGCATACATCAACCGACCACGGCGGCTCTGTGAGCCATAGCCGAAACATTGGCGGGGATTAGGCATATACGCTCCCACACAGATCTAAATATACACTGTCTCCTTCTTCTTCTTTCTGAGGTTGTACGTGCAAATACCAGTTCGGATTATCAGGCACGCCGTAGTGGAGGACTCCGGATTAATTTTGACCACATGGGGTTCTTTAACGGGCACTACAACGCAATCACATGGGCGTTAATGTATTTCGCCTCCATCGTGCTCAGCAGCGCAACGCCTTAGCTTACTGAGCCACCGCGGCGGGTATATACCCTGTCTCAATGAACTCTGGTAGGTTGCTGATGGTGAAGGTCAAATTAGGTGCTTTCTCGATATTTCTTTGTTATATCGTTTCAATTTCATTTTCTGTACGTTTATGCCATCTTGCTCCTTCCATTATTCAAGAAGTTCTGTTTCAGTTAGTTCCAAAAGGTCTTGTTCAGATATTACTCCCCGGACTGTGTTGAGTGAACGGTGAAGAGGAATGAAGATAGGGTTCCCAATCGTCATGAGGTCATACAGCTTGCTGTGCTGTGTTTTATCTCTCAACTCAACGAGCAAGCCACCACTAGCCATCTTCGTTGCTTTGTAACCTGGTCCTATTGTTGGAGTGAGGGATTTCGCCAAAACAAATGGTGAGATTGCTCGAACAGTCTTGTCTGTATTTTCATAATGCACAGCGTGGAACGAAAAAGTTGAGTGCTGCAACGGTGCTCCCTATTTTGGGAGAGAGACGATCAGGTGGTGGAGGATAGCTTGATATTTGATAGCTTGAAAGCGAAAAGACATTTTCGCTGAACTCACCTGCTTTGCTGGCGTCCCCCCCCCCCCCCCCGTAGTAGTAGTACCCTTCTTGTAGTACAAGTTTTAAACACTTCCTAAAAATTAGAACAACCATTTCTGATCGCGCGGCACGTCGCTTATTGAAGGCTATACCATAGCATGCACCCCTAATTTAAAAAGGAGAACTAACCAACTATGCTGCTAATAGAAGCACAGAAAATATTAATAATATAATTGTCGATCAGGGTTAAATTTTGAGCAAGCCACATATATAAATAAATACTACTAAAAACTAAATTGGAATAAAATTTTACCACGCCATAACCAAAGAACCCACAACCAAGGCTACTACGATCAAGAGCGTTCAGCATACACATTCAAGGCATGGCGTAGCCCTAGTTGAAACTGCCAGATCAAGACTCCGTCTACATATAAATAAAAACCAAGAAAGCTGTTGGAGTGACCGCTGTCGTGAAAGCTCCATAGGACAATGTAAAGTAGCTCCGAGAGGTTCAATTTCAGGGGTTACAGTTCGAGTTTCATTTTGATAATGCTGCCGCAATGAGGCGGCTGTAGCTGTAATCCTTAGTAGATTTAGAGCGCAACTGCAGCTACACGCATCTAGCCTTTTCACAGTGACTATATGGCTTAGTAGCAGAGGTTAACTAGTAACGGAATACATGAAGTTTTGTTAGTGGGCTAGATATTAAACAAAAAATAGACATTGTGATCATACCACGTGAAGAAATATTCAGGATGGCAGATCAAATTGATATAAAGGGAGAAAAACTCAAATAGCTTATCCGCAATGGAGTTCTTCTCCTACCCTCTAGGGGTGCAAAGAAAAACGTCCTTACATTGGTCGAAAACGAAAGAAAGAACAAAATTGAATGGGAGATTGAAAATATTCTAATACGATAACATCAAGGTAGAAAACGCTTACTTACTAACGGCATTCACCTGAACGCAGGTTTGAACGGAAGTATGGCGCAAGCGTCGATGAGCACTGGTATTATAGCATTGGCAGATTTGGTGCGCATGTGCAACCGAATGCTGTGAGAGCGGTCTGTCTTGGCTCAACCTAGCAGAAGTCATGCGCTGCTTGTGAGTTCATCTGTCAGCCACCATACGCTAAGAGCTTCTTTTTTTACTTTTACAACTATTTGGTACCTATGAATCCTACCCCCAAGCAACACAGAACGTTGTGTAAACGTTGCCTCATTGTAAAAAAATGTCAGGCAACGTTAAACAGCCAACCTCAACGTTGAATATACGTTGCCAGCTGTACGTTCAGGTGATGTCACAAATAAATGTCACAACATCCCGACACCCACGTTGTGTCAACGTTGCATGTAAACATCAATTTAACGTGTAAATGCTATCAATGTACCAACGTTACAAAACAGCACGTTCCCAGAACATTGCCGGATGTCACCAATCTTGACAATAATGTGATGCCAGGCTGCTGTAGCATTTCGCATGTGTACGTTCATGCAATTATAAGGTAATTTCATTTTCAACTGAACACTCATCTTTATCATACAGTGAGGTATGGAGCTGTATACTGGTTATGCAGTAAATAATATTTTCTATGGAACACCATGTTAAATTATGTTTATTGTGCTTCTCCACAGATCAGAACTGCTACAAATTATATTAATTAAAAGACAGAAGTATTCATATGGCGAAAATGCTTATTGTTGCAACGGTTTACTTATAGTAGACAATGTTACGCATAAAAGTATTCCCTTCTTCCGCACCATATGCACAAAACCTTGCGACTGCTTGCACGCCACAGGCTCCTAAAAGTGGAAACATTAAGCAGTCGTCATCATTAATAGCTACAAACCGCATGATACCAGCTGCATAAAAATAACGAACACATCTACACTGCACAGTGGATACACACAGATCATATCTACTTGTCTCTATGAAAAACAGTGCACTTTATTTAAGTTCACGTATGACTTACATCATGGAAACGGCACTAGAGCAAATGAATACAAGCCACCAATACAGCTGCAAATACATCGTACACCACCACACACCACATAGGACACACGCAGGCTGCAGAGACATGTTTTTTTTTTTTTTTCAGGAGGAATCTTCGCGAGCCACCCGATAAACACAGAAGGCACGGACGACAGGAGTGCAAACCGCTCACATTCCGCACACCGATACGAAGGGAAATGCGGACGATACGAGTGTAACCTGCGCCACACGAGCTATCAACCCTCATGGATATGATCCTTTCTGACTGAAAAAGTCACAATGCGCATGGAAACATCGCACACTGCACATGTGTACCTCCGATATCGTGTCAGCAATTCCGGAGGCTACAGTTCATGTTGACGACATGAGAAAGTTATTTAAAACAAAATGATGGCGTAGGAAAAGTAGGCACCATTGCGACACCTCATGGATTGGCTTCGAGACAGCTTCTAGACAGCCCAAACCGTTCAAATCACGCCACAGCGATGGCTAGATAAGGATAACGTTAGCTAATCTTGAAGGCCATGCTTTTGCTGGCTTCAGACGGCAGAACCAAATCAAAGGTAAAAATACCTAATAGAATATTTTTCTGCGCTTAACTATATCTTAAAATAGATTTTTGTTAGGGTTATTTTGTCTCGCAACATCTATACGTAGTTGGGTGCAGCCGGGCCCAACATTTTAGCGTGTGAGTGTACCGGTTAATATTTTTGGCATCACAGAGACCACAACAGTTTCATAAGTATGCAGGCGACGCTGTTGTTTTTCCTCCCTGTTCTGTGATGGCGGTTGTATGTGCGGGGTGCTATGATGCGTTTCCTTCATCGTGTGTTTTTGTGTTTGCTGTAATGAAGTGGGTCGCAGTTAACGTGCACAGAAGTACCTGAAGATACCTTGTGTCATGATGCAAACTCGCTGTATGTGTGGCGCGCCAGGCAAATGTGGACCAACGATTTTATGCCGTGGAGTGCGGCCCCTTTGTTTGTCGTTGTGGAAAGTTGGGTGGACGCCGCAAAAGAATATAGCGTGTTAGTGCGCCTCCGCTCGTCCACTACGCAGCGCCATGTATGCGGGGTGTAACATCGTCGATGCAGCACCGGCAACTTGTAGAGCTCTTTGCGAACGCGTCGTACCATTCAAAAGGTAACTACACCCTTATTGTGCAAGCTTTTCGTTTGTGCATAGCGTGCGCTAACGTAGGAAATAGAAGTCCCGCGAAAACAGTGAAACCTGTGGTGATGCTTGCTGAACACTGGTTGTCAGCACTTAGTTACGCAAGTTTATTGCTTCGATGCGAAATTGAAAATCTTGATAAGCGTTTTCTTCCGATCAGAAATATAACGTTCAGAAATAATCGTGCTCATCATGTGCGCACTGTGCGTGATCTCCCCCTTTTCTGCTGAAGTTGCATAATAACGACTCATTTGCCTCTTCACCGATTCTTATTGCAATGATGTTTCCTCGCCTATAAATGCTTCGACGTTGTATATCTCTGCTTACGAAGGTTTCGGTTTACGACAGTTTTAGAGAAAAAAATGTAAGCAATCACAGCTTGCTACTAGTACAACTTACTTTTAAAGACAAGATGTTTCGAAATATCTTATACGTAACTAAACATGACAGGGGAAGGTTGCTTAAACTGAGTCATGAAAAAAAATGAATTGTTTTGTAAACAAACATTTCTTTTCTATGTGCTGCTGCGGCTTGTCAATAATTTTACTGTGATGAAAGGGTCCCCATTATCAAGACATTCATCAGTGACTTCTACTTTCTGCTCTGTTGCCACCCTGCACTAATGCAAACATTGTTTTCGTGACTATTTTTAGATGCTCCATGCATCTGTAGACAATTTTACAGCTTTATAAAGCTATGTGCCACTGGTATAAGTTAACACAAAACTTATAGTGGCGAGGCTGTGACCCACAACAGTGCCCAAATAACGGAGGAGCCACCAGACCCCTTGGCTATGCCTGCTGTGGCACAACGTGTAATCTGGATGGTCGGGTCACGTATGTATGTAGTGTACGTGTTCCAAAAAGTAGCATCTCGGTATCATTCGTGTCTAAGTTAATCGACGTTACTCAACACAGCTTACTAAATAGGTCCAATATTTAGGCAACTTGTGTTCATAGCTATTATGCACACCTTATCGTGTTCTATATAAAATTAGACCTAACATTTCCTGATAAGTATTTTTTCTTGCATCAATCACTTGGCTGCAAGTTACATTTTAATTTTGCTTAGTACACACTCTATTTATCAATTTTCATTTTGGTTTTCTTCTTTTGAAACTGTTTCCTATGCTATAGGTATATTTCCGAATTTTTGTGTTTATGCTACACTCCTGTGCAGCTTCTTCGCATGTAAGAATTTGAAGTGTAGTGGGCAAATATGTCGTAGGTGTAAGCACACAGTGTGCTTACTGTTGTTTAACATTCATATTCACAATTATTCCTGTCTTGTTCCCAGAATAACTGCCGCTGGCAAATACACATTTGATGAGCTTAAACTTCTTGAAATGATACATGAAGGCCAGTATTCACTGTGCTGCAGTTACTACAATTCTGAAGTGTTTTCTAGTAAGCTTGCGTTTTTCTCTCCCATGTTATATTCTTGGCAAGCTATCCCAATTCATGCAAGTAGGCATTGTAGCAGTTGCGAGTCTGTGTCCAGTTACATTATTTTTCAATTTAAGTCAATACATACACATAGTTAACTGGTAGGTAGTTCATTGTATTCAGTTTTGAAAACTAAGAGTAAAATAAAGATAAAGTAAAACACCTTCACACCAAGGGAAGCAGTAGAGCTGTTTTTTTTTCAACTTCTTGTTTTCAAACCTTAGTAGCCGCCACTCGCGTGAGGAGACACTGTAGAGGCTGAATTCACCAAAATGAGGTGCTTATGCATTCAAATGAGTGTGTTTTGTTCCATAGCAACATGTTGTTCCTTGTTTAGACATTGCAGTACGTTCGAAAGTAAAAAGTCAAATTAACCAAGGTCAAGTTACCAAGTGTTGACTGTAAATATGTGTAATTTTTCGTTGTATTGTTGTGAAGGTAGCCGACATAAAACTGCCTTTTGCTGTCCTTTTTTTTCGCTAAGTCGCGCCCAAGCTATCCTGTGATAAAGTACGGACTTCCGAAGTAGCATCTTTTTAAGAAAAACGTACGCCGTAACATCTTGTACTGTTAAGTGAGGAACCACAGAACTATATCATGGAAGTCCGCAAAGCTGAGGACTCGCCGAACTGACAAGCAAGTGCTACAATACCAGTTACCTGCTCGACATGCCACTCAGGCACTCGACTGATGACAAAACATTTATTGTGGGAGTTCCACAGGCTACAAAGACATCGTGTAGACATATCTGAAGCTGCACATTAGGACTTAAAAAATGACAATACCCAATAACAACAGCCCACGTGACACTACAGTCCTTCACTACAGTCGACACTACAATCCACGTCTACAGTCTACTTCGACACTACAGTCCACGCGACACTTCACTCCTTGTCTGTCGTACTCACTTCGTCCCGTCCTAGCGGTGTTTGTTCCCGTCCTAATGATGTGCCAACCAGCCCAGACCAGCACACTCTGTCTGGGACTTCGTACACAGAGGCATGGATGCACAATTTTTGTGATTTCTCCCTTTCTCCTCTATTTACCCCATTTCCCGATAGTCTTTCAAGCCAGTAGTTTCTATGCACATACAAATTTATCGGTGAATTGCAGTGCAGATGTAGGCAACGACAGAGTGTCAAGACGACAGACATGCGGCAACTTTTAACAAAAATATTTATTTTCGCCGACCCAATATTATAGCCGTCACTCATCACATTGCACATGCGCAATGCTCACCCTTAGGAAGAAAGTTACCTCTTTGTCTGACAAGTGTACAGATGGTGTGCTGATACACACAGAGCCAAGTTGCGAAATCTTTTCAGCCTCAATTATTTCAAGTGTTAGGTAATCACCACTTCCGCTGGAAACAGTACACTGAGCAAAGGACGGTGCACAGACACATGAACTGCAATGATATTCAAGCCTACCGTCACGCACGTTTTTCTTGACATCGTATGAGTGTTCTCTCAGCCGGTCATTGATACAGCGTCCCATTTGACCTATGTACTGTTTACCACAAGAAAGAGGGATAAAATAAACCACGTTGCTAACACAGGTGACAAACAGAATTTGGTGTTTTTGTTACATAGGTGTGGCATGCTGCGACATTGCCTTTGATTACACAACTTTAGAATGTTATGCAATTTTCTTGATATTGTGAGAGCTTATGATTGTAGGGTATGACGGCCAGTTTTTATGTCTGTGAGATGCAGTGACCACATGACCTCGACTCTGAAAAGTGCATGCGCCGAGTGGTTGCGATGTCGTCACTGCATCTGACAGACATAAAGTGGGTGTCATACTATACACTCATAAGCTGCAGTATCATGAAAACTGCAGTTCATTCCAAAGTCAAAGTTGTCTTCTCTGCACCTCAGAAGCTTATAAAGTTGTGTAATCAAAGGAAATGTGGCAGCGCAGCACCAAGTGTAACAAAAAGCACAAAAATCCGTTCGTCACCTATGTTAAAACATGGTTTAGTGTGCCGCTATTTCTTGTGATAAACAGTACCTAGGTCAAACAGGACGCTGCATCAATGGCCGGCTGTGAGAACAGTCATACAATGTCAAGAAAAATGTGTGTGACAGTTGGCTTGCATGTTGTTGCAGTTCGTGTGCCTGTGAACCATTCTTTGCTCGGTGTAATGTTGTCAGCAGAAGCAGTGATGAACTAACACGTGAAATTATTCAGGCTGAAAAGATTGCGCGACTTGGCTCTGTGTGTGTCAGCATCTGTACACTTATCAGACACAGAGTTGACCTACCTAAGGGAGTGAATTATGTTTATTGCAATGTGATCAGTGGCGGCTATAAACATGGGTCTCCGAAAATAAAGCTTTTTGTTGGAAGTTAGCACACCTCTATTGTCTCGTATTTTCTGTCATCAATATCTGTGCTGCAATTCACCAATATGTTGTACCAACAAGTCAAATTTATCACTCACTCATTGGAACTTTCTTTCATCACGAATGAAATGTAGTTTTGGTACCGTGGTAGAGCATTCAGTTCACTTGGTAATTATTGTTCTCTTCCAAGACTGAACTGGATGTAATAAGCAGCCGTGGCATTGCAAGGAAGCTGTATGTTAAAGGAATATATTGGTACCAACGCCTTAACTGCTTAGCGCAATAAAGGAAGTTGTGGATATTGTTTATTGTGCTTTCCTTGTTCTTGTGTCCAATCTTAGGATTATAATGGTTAGGTTTTACTGAAATTTGCTTTTAATGTTTCGCATTATTCTCCTGCGTAAGATCACTATTGTTTGTTTCACAGGTATGTGAAGCTTAAGTTGTTTGTAAGCATTTTTATAGCCTGTTTTCACAGTAAACATGGCTTACTTCAGTTTTTAAGATGGCACTTCATAATTTGATGCAATTCATGTCTCTGCAGGTTACGGCAGGTTACTGCATCACTTGTGCTGCTGTCCATCCTCTGCAAAAGTGAAGGCTGGGTGTCAGAGCTTGGATGACTTTCTGTTAATCTACCCTTTGGGCTGTGCTGACTTCACACTTGCTGCCATGTCTGCAAGCTTAGGCACAAAGACTGGCTGGATGCTTGGCAGGACATTGTATCCAACCGCAGTGGTACTGTGCTGTGTTTTTGTACATTACAAAGTGAAGAAGGACAGTATTTGTGCTGTTATTAGGAAGCATAAATTGTGTTCTGCTATTAAAATAACGGAACTCAACAGAAAAGCAAAAAATTTCGAAGTCTGACCTAATTGGGAAGGCAACATACATTGTGTTGTAGCTGTTAGTAGAATGTCTTAATATGCGATACAAGACCTTGATGTTTAATGAAAAATATATTTAGGTGTTTTCTCAGTGCTGTTCACATTGTTTTTTCTAAGTGACTGTTATCTAAGTGTAATTATTTGTTTGCCAGTATAATGTAAGCAGACTGTAAATAAAAGCATGGTTTGACATTAAAACCACGTTTGTCTATGACATATTCACTAATATTTAAGGTGGACCAATGCATATTCATGGGTGCTTATTCAACCACCACATATTCCTACTGCACAAACAACTCCTATATACTAGCATTTGTTCTTAGCGGCTGATGGTGGCTATTATGCAATTTCTTGAAAGCACATGCAGCTACCGACACATAATTTTCAGAGCAGTAAGTCGAAAGCAAGGAAACTGATTTTTTCTGTGGCCTAAGCTTAAATGATATCTTTAAAGAAAATGAACATTTGTTGAAGATTTGTACTTTTCTGCTGTGAGAACCTTTATACGAGAACCTCTGCACGCTGGACGTGCATGCTGCTCTCTTGCTATTATAGCCACAATGAAACAGTTATTATAAACCACTATGTACCTTTGCATTATGCACTTTTACTTGCAGTCAGCATCTTATAGCTGCGCTATGGACAACAGCAAGACAAGTCAGGCAAACCACCATGCGAAACACTTCAAGGATTCTGGATTATGGCTAGTTGGTACTATATATAGTGCAAGACAAATCAGCTGCCCGTACAGCACTGCTGTCAGCATGATACGGCTGACAGCACCGCAAACCCGTAAATTTATATTTGTTTGACAGATTACGCATTGTAGTAGTTTTGATGTTGCATATGCATGAAAATGTAAATAAGAATTGGCGAAAAACAGCATTTTGTGATATATATCTTGTGTATCTTACCACCACAAGGTAAGATACACAGATATATTGGCAAGATACACAAGATATATACATAAAGGAATGCTGTTTTTCACCAATTCTTGTTTCACATTTTCATGCATATGCAACATGAAAACTATTAGAATGCATAATCTGTCAAGCAGATATAAATTTAAGGGTTTGCGGTGCTGTCAGCCGTGGCATGCTGACAGCACTGCTGTTATTTCTATAAATATTCTGCGATGTAATTTGTTTGTTGCTTGAACGTCACATGCGTACACTGCCTGAAAGCTTAAGTGACATAAGGCAATATCCAGATTACGCTGTCAGGAAGTTCCGTTCACGTTACGTCAACGTCCCCAACGTTGTCTGGCGATCAAAAAAGCGGACATTGGCAGCATGTAGGCAACGTTATGCACTGACATTTGTGCACATTCACAGAACGTTACGGCAACATTTTGCGTTACTTGGGTACCTTAGAAATTCAGCACGCAAGTTACTTCCATTCTTTCAGCTTTATGTTTTTTAAGTAACAAAAGCCAAAGATAATGAAAGCCATTTTTAAAAGCACTCACACCACGGGCACTCTAAAGGAGTAGCGAGTGCTCCATTTGTCTTGCTTGTTGGGGGTGGCACTTCGTTTGATATTCCCGCTCTGTAGTAACCATTGCCTAACACATCTCTATCTCGGGCTACCGCAGCTGCGTGCATAACCAGCAGCGTGAAAAATTGTAGAATTCTCCCAGGGACTCTTGGGACGTCGACGGCCATCTGACCTGCGCAAAAATACATGTTGACTTTCTTTACAACTTTTTCCAACATTCTATCAACTTTATTACTTGCTATGTAATTTACTTTTTATTAACACGTGTTAGAAGAAAGTTGGAAGGCTCTCGTCTTACTTTCATTTGAAGAAAATTTGTTTAAAGAAAGAAAGAAAGTTTAAAGTAGTTGGTAGGCTTTGTGCTTGTTTTAGTTTGAAGAAAGTTTAAAGAAAGTTGTTAGGCTTTGTTCTTACTTTCGATTGTAGAAAGTTTGTTTAAAGAAGGTTTAAAGAAAGTTGGAAGGCTCTGTTTGTAATTTCGTTTGAAGAAAGTTTGCTCAAAGAACGTTGGTTAGCTCTTTTTTACTTTTGTATAAAGAAAGTTTAAAGATAGTTGGTTGGTGGTTTTTACTTTTGTTTGATGTGCTCACTCATGTAAAACGAAGAAACAGGACATGCAAGATATAAATATCAGAGCGTCTTAGTGATTATTGTGTCCTGCAGTTTTAAAAGAAGCGAAGAGACAACAGTTACTGCTGTGAAGCAAAAGGCAAAAAATATTTGCTTCACAAACTAATGAGGTGGGTAAGTGAAGCGTGCTAATTGGCAACTCTGAAAACAATTATGGTTGATCTCTGATTAACTTATTGTTATTTACCAGTGGTACGTACATGTCCTAATTTAACACTATTTATTGATTAATTATAGTAGTCATCCTTAAATGAACTGTACAATAATTGTAATATTTAGCATAACAGCAATTAGCTAAGTAATTGGTAATTTGGCCTTAGTTGCAGGTTTATCAAAGTGGTGCAACTACAATTATAAAAATCCCATTTAATTATCTGAAAAAATGTTCTGCGATAGAATTTGTCAGTTTCTGTGCTGTAGTGAACCTCTGGACTGCAAAGATCATCAATTTCTCTAAAATCAAGTCCCTCCAATAAGAAAAATTTCTAATGGGAAATCCACGCTTCTATCTCCCTTCTGTTACCCAAGCCCACTGCTTCAGATTAGCACTCATGCAAAGCACTTGCCGTGAACCATCAGGAACTGCATACATGACTGTTGGGTTTATCACTGCGTGCATCAGTTCACTAGCTTAAACATCACAGTCGGCCTATCTGACCGACTGTGATTCGAATGCTCTTCCGGTGCAACGAAACAATCGCACACCTTCTTTGTGAGTGCCCTCGTTTTAACCCGCAGAGAGCAGCTCTCTCAGCCACGATAGGTCAACTGGACAAACGCTTAATAACGCAAATCAACATCCTTGTAAACTGGCCTACACGAAAAACAGCGTGAACCACCTTGAAGGCACTGCTGCGTTATTTAAAAGACACCGAACTCAGTGACAAATTGTGACTGTACATTGTGTGACGTAGGATGGGACGTTGACACTATTCAACACTAGAACGCCTTCGCAGACTGACAATGCCCACAGAAACAGTTCAGTTGTGTGTGTCTGTGTGTGATTTTTTTTTCTTTCCTTTTTTTCCCCTTTTTTGTACTTATTTTTTCTCTCTCTCTCCTGTCGAATCCTTTTACCCCTCCCCCGGTACAGGGTAGTCAACCGGAGATAATGTCTGGTTAACCTCCCTGTCTTTCCTTCGCCTTTTTTTTCTCTCTAAACATCACATGTCGTAGAAAGCCACGGTTGTAGTGGCCAATGCATTTTTTATCAGAATTAGCACAGCAAAGTAATTGGTGCACCATAAGCTGGCTACATGCCCTTATTCGCTTTAGGCGATTATTTGCTCCCAGGTAATAAAAGTGAGCGTTTTTCCTGCAGAGCGCTCACAATTACCACATAACAGCAACACAGGATAACACCAGATCACATGTAAATAGCAGAAAACAAAAGGCACATGAAGTTTATCACACACACTAAATAAACACAAAGAAACTACACTACACTTGTTCTACACCCCGAGTTCGAATACAAGCCATATTGATGAACAAATCTGACATTACACGAAGCGGGGCCATTGGTAGGTACCTAGCAATCATACACTCTCAGATATGTGCAAAGCATATTGCACCAAATCCACTCTTTTCAATTCACCGCATTCCTTGTCACGACACTGTCACGTAAATGCAGTTTTGTTGCAAATTGCGCCATATGACTGGAACCACGCCCTTCTGCCTCATTATCATCTAAGCATACCCAAAATGTTTTTGCAGGTCGCTCACCGACTTATTCCGAGATGCAATGCCATATTTTTGGATGCACGTGCAAAAACTACTCTATTCAGTTACTAGGAGTTTTTTTTTACTAGCTTACCAGTTGCAGTGCGATATTGTTTTTTGTGGTAGTTGAGTTGTATCATGCATTCTATCTTTTATGATTGCATATTTGATCACAGTGCCCCTTTTTAATGTATTGTATGCTCCAAAGGTACAAAATTATTAGACAAGTTAGCAATTCAACATGATTGAAGGTAGCGGTCAGTTGTAAAGAGGTCTCCGTATATATCTACATATACCATGCACAGGTTGACCTGAAAGCGATTTCTGAGGCTACAGCAAGACCATGACCACCATATATTTGCTAATAAAGGATGTTGATACTGTCCCTGCATGTGCTGAAAAATGAATGTCACACAAGAAAGGGATTTTATGCCTCATGACCATAGCAAACCGGCCTACTTTCGCAGAGGTAAATTGGTGTTGATCATAAAAAAGCACTTGTGCTAACAAATATATGTCCGATAAAATATTGCTGAAGGAACTGCACAGTACCAGCAGTATCATTTATTCATCACAAAAAAAAAACATAGTACAAGTTTTCTGCAGTGTTTTAACACCTACTCGTTTACTAGCTCAGTCAAATATCACATGACAACAAAATTCAATGTGTAATATAAATAAACAAACAAAGGTACAATTATTGACAATTTGTATATACTGGTATAAGAACAAACAATTTGAGGCACACATGAAATAAACTTCTCCAAACAAAACAATGGACTGTACCAGATCAAGCACAGAATATGTAGTTCAATTCGCAGAAAGTGTGAACAAGAATTTATTTCAATGTGATGGTGGACCATTACATGCCTGAAGTTTAGCGCACATTGTAAAATTCTTCCCAAGAGGCAAATTCAGTGGCACTCTTCATCATTTGCAAAACAAGGGGGCTCTGGAACACTTATTGAGAACCATAAAAGCTGTTTGCTTCCAAATAAAGCCATTAAGAATATCGCCATGTAACTCTTGTCTGCCAAACATAAAACTTGGAATATTGCTGCAAATCAGTAGTTTTCTGACATTTTCTATCCTTCCCACCATCCTTGAAACCATTCAAAGATGCACTGGCCTAGCTATGATGTGGTAAAAGCTTAGCAAAAACACTTTTTTAACAAGTAAAAGTGCATAGAAGTTGTTACACAGAAAGCAGTAAGCCGCACCATAAACAAGATACATATCCCTGTCTGGTTCCGCTATAAAAATTTTACCATACAACAGCTCGCACATGAACACGCAAGCACAGTTATGCAACGTACAAATCCTCAAGCCAACTGGCACATCATACTTTAAGATAAAAACAATTATCTACAAATGTGCAGCAGCTATTCCAACCAGAGGAAGAAGAACAACTTTATTGAAAAATAAAACGCTCAATGGGTGGAGACCCTGGGCAAGGGCCCCACTGGCTTCCGCGTCCCCTCTTGCTTGTCGGATGATCGCCCTTTGGACCTCTTCCTGTGGACTGGACAGTGCTGCATGCCATTGTATATGCTCCGTAATTTCTGTGTTTGCCTTTTATGTATATACCGTGCATGTCCATGAGATGTGGTTTAGGGTTGGCATGGCCCCGCACCATGGGCATGTGTCCGTACATCTTTCGGGATGAATATTATGGATAATGTATACGTATACGTATAGCTTTGCAGCTTTCTCCATATCACCTGTTTTTCCTTACTGAGATTCGTATCTAGAGGTGGTATTTTCATTCTATTTCCTCTGTGATAGTTTAAAATTGCAGAGTAGTTCTGGCCAATCGGGATCAGATCGTCAGAGGCGTCCTGTGAGCACCCGTGGTGTGTAGCATGCGCACGAGCTACTTAGTCGGCCTCTTCGTTTCCCCTGATTCCGTCATGACTGGGTACCCCTAAAAGGTGAAATCTGGCTTGGGGTTTTATATCTCGTATAATGCTATAGGTTGCGGTGCATACTCGTCCCCTGAGGTAGCTTCTACATGCCGCGTTAGAGTTTGATAGGATATTTGTTTTAGCGTGGAAGCTTGGGCGTGTTGGTGATTCATTGGAAAAAAACACAGCACAAAAAGGACTCGGACACGAGACAGCGGCACGCACACAGCGTAGTCTGCGTGTCGATCTCTCGTCTCCGAGTCCTTTTTGCGCTGTGTTTTTTTCCAAGGTTATTTGTTGTTGGTTTGGTTCCGTCGCTTTGATAGCAAGGGCTATTGCAATTTCTTCTGCGTCAACAATAGTGGCGTTGTGAGTGGAGGCGCTTGTGATTTCTCTGCCCAAGTAGTCAATGAGAGCAGCTACCGTTCTTCTCTGCCTGCCTGGGTATCTTGCCGCGTCCACGAAGCGGAAGTTTGGTTTGTCTCCGTGCATTTTCTCAATGTATGCAGCTCTGGCTTCTCTTCTGCCTGCATGCAGAGTTCGGTCCATATTTCTGGGTATGTGCGCCAGTTTGATGCTGTTTCTGATTTTTGTGGGGATGGGTTGAGCATGGTTGGGTTTTTGTAGGAGCTCGTGATACCCGAGTCTGCCAAGGAGTTTCCTACCGGTGGTTGTTTGTGCGAGTCTGTTTCTTTGAGTTATCAGTTGAGCTTCAGCCAGTTCCTCGAATGTATTATGAATCCCGAGAGACATGAGTTTTTCGGTTGAGGCGCATCGCGGAATTTGTAGGGCGATCCTGTATGCTTTCCTTAGGCACGAATTGATCGCATACCTCTCTATTTTCGTTAGATGTTAATACGGCAAGCTGTAAATCACGCAGAAAAAAATTCTTTTATAATTTTACAAGAATCTGCTACGCAAAGAAGCACCTTTATAGAAACAAACATTTTATTGTAAAAAAACTGCACTGTTCAGGTACGGATTCACTTACACATGACTTCACCAGATTGTCTGTCCTGACAGGCTGTGCATACAACCAAGACGCAGTGCAATGTTATACCTTTTCTTTGCATGTGCACACTGGTTATCCGAAACAGAGGCACTGTTTTGCTTATAAAATCAAGAATGACAAAAGTGTTTACCATGTCGTCCACGCACATTTCAGCTGAGCATTATAATCTTGCTTTCCTTTAGGTTGTCGATCAATTCTACAACACGCTTCTATTGGCTTGGCACGCGGTTCGCTTGGGCGGTACGTTAGCTCGACACAAAGATGGTGGTTTTTGCTTCAATATCCAGAGCAGAAAGACGTTTTCTCATTACTATGAAGCTTAAACTTCGAGGAATTGCAATTTTTTTTCTATAGCACGGGTTGACACCCTTTTGCAATTGTGGAGGTAGATGCACAAACCTGCCATAATGTGTGCGGCTCAGATTGATATCGAAAGGGGAAGCATGGAAAAAAATACCCGCAAGATAACAATGTTGTTCAAATGTACAAATATCCGCTTTCCACTATGTATACCACCTTACTGTAGAGATTATAAATAACAACAAACAATGGTCTAGTGCCATCCCTCAATGCAATTTACACTGCTGTATGCTATTTCCCAATACTTAAGCTCCTATTTTGTTCAGCATAGGGCACTGCATTTGGGTTCCTAATTCCAGGAACCAATGTGCTTCGGGGAATGTCATGCCCCAGTCATATGGCTAAATTTAAGCTCACTTTGAGCGAGTGGACTTCACCCCTAGTTTCATTAGCAAGCTGCCACACGGGAACGCTTAGTGATACTCGCTGCATAATGCACTCGTCAGCGAGTGTGTTAGGCAAATTCGCTTCGCTGCGTAGAAGAGTGTAGCCTCGGTAGCAATGGTTAAACAATACATAAAGTGATATTGAACGCAGATTGAACAATAATTTCAAAGCAAGTTTTTCGTAATTGTAAATGTATTAAGCTTATAAAATGTGTTTTCCTAAAAAAACCTACTGGGCTATTCTCGATCTCAGGCTGTTTATGTGTAATGGCTGCACAATTGGCCTTTTTCACAGGCGTCTTTTGCGCATGCGCAACGATGATGATGATGATTTATTGGCGTCCCCTTTGAAACGGGGCGGCGACAAATAGTCACCTAGCCTGCTTGATTTAATCAGGTATACTATACATGTTCTTTATCTAGCATTTTTGTATACCTCTCATTATCATTTTTCTTTTTCAAAAATTTACCTTGTACCATTGCCTATGATTTTAAGAGATCAGGTCGTATCCATCTTTTCCCTGATTTTTTTCCACCAGTACTCTAATCGTCTCTGTCTGATCTCTATGGCCGATCTGCTTATGTTTCCTTCCACTTTAAACCCAAGCGCTTCTGGGAGTTGCACGTTACCTACGGTTCTCGCTGGGTGGATCCCGTCGCATTCCATCAGGTTGTGCTGAGTGGTTTCTGGATCTTTACTGCAGCATACACATGTATCATCTAGTTCCGAATATTTGTTCCGATACGTTTTCGTCCTTAGGCAACCGGCTCGAGCCTCAAATAGCAAGGCACTGCCCTTTGTGTTATCGTACAGATTTTACCTTCTAATTTCTTTCTTCTCAATCTTGGAAATCTCCATTGTCCTTTTTGTTTCCATTCTTTGCATCCAATTCACGGTCTCTATTTCTCTCACTTTCTTTCTGATGACTCCTGGTTGTCTATTTACAGTTTCAATTATCCTGTACTTGGTTGTTAACCTCCTTGACCACTTCCTTCATTCTGTGTCCACGCTTTTCATGTAGAGATACTTGTGCACTTTAGCCGCCTATTTATTTTGATCCATGTTACTGAGCCTTTCTTCAAAACTAATTTTGCTCTGTGCTTCTGCGACTTCAAAAGAGGCCCAACCCATGTCACCCTGCACTGCCTCATTTGTGGTATTACCTTGGGCTCCCAAAGCCAACCGGCCTACTGATCTTTGGTTAACTTCCAAACCCGACAATATGTCTGATTTTAAGCATATAATGACATTTGCCAATGTTAGCGCTGGCACTATTACACCTTTCCAGATTCCACGCACCACCCCATGCTTATTGTGGCCCCACAGTGCTCTGTGTTCTATAATTGCTGAATTCCGCTTCCCCTTTATTTTCAGATTATCTTGGTGGTTGCTTGAGTAATTCTTTCCTTCCTTTATGTGTACGCCGTGGTACTTATATTGCTTCACTATGGGTATTACTTGCTGTTGAATTGACACCACGAAGTTACTCGTCTCTTCATTAGACATCCTAATTCCTGATTTCTCTTGGCAAAACTTGATGACTAGATTTGTCGCTACATTGCCACAGATATTTCCAAGTATGTGTAAATTTTTTTATTGTCCGCTTGTAGCACACTGTCGTCTGTGGACATCAGTCAAGGGACCTTCCGTTGCATCATTTGTCCATTACGCATATGGGATAAATCAAAACCTAATTCGTTGTTTTCCAGTTGTCTTTCTATGCCATTGACGTAAAGCGTGAACAAAAATGGTGACAGAGGGCATCCTTGCTTCAATCCTTGGTGAATTCCCACCATTTCCTTTCCTTTTCTACCTTTCCATACCACTTGCACTTGGTTGTCTCTATATATCTCCCTCAGCAGCTCCACGAAATCGTCATGTATGCCTTCGTATTGAAGACTATCCCGCAACAATCCCTGTCTACGTTGTCATAAGCTTCTTTAATATCTAAAAATGCTAACTATAAAGGTCTTTTCTGAGCTACTGAAATCTATATGCACTGAGTTAGTACAAACATATTGTCTTCTGAGCGTCTGCCTGGCCTGAACCCATTCTGTAGATCCCCCAATACATCGTTTTTCTCTACCCACTTCGACAGTTCTAATTTTATGGCTTGCATTGCCATTCTATATATCACCGACGTTACTGTAACTGGCCTGTACGAGCTTGTCTTATCCGTATCTCCTTTGCTTTTGTAGATGAGATTCATCTTGCTTTCACGCCATCCAACGGGAATTTTCTTTGTTCTAATCACTTGCTCAATGGCATTAGTCAGCAGTGCGTTGCTTTTTGGACGGAGGTTTTTGATTAGCTCTATTGGGATTTCATGGGGTCCTGCTGTCGTGTTACTAGGGACATATTCTGCTGCCTTTCTTCAATGAAATCTTTCTGTGCTAAATTTTGATCTCTCAGGCCTCTCTGCTGTTACTGGATCTGTTGTCTGAACTATGCTTCTTTTTCTTGCCAAAGTTATCTCTAATAACGTCTGTGATCTACCGCAGCCCATCGTCTCCTTCGTAGATGTTACCGTCTTCGTCCCTTATAGCCGTTTGCGAGTTGTTAGTTGGAGCTCCCTGTGCTTTTATGTGGTTCCAGAATTTTTTTGGGGTGCCTTTAAGTTATGGTACATATATGGTATATGTATATGCGCCTTCATGTTACAGACACACACACACACACACACACACATATATATATATATATATATATATATATATATATATATATATTTGACGATGCCTCTCGCGGCAAGCGACCAAAGCATTTTTGATGGCTGCCGGTCTATCTTTCTCCGTTCGACGCAGCCGAGGAGCCTTTCCGTGGTGGCGCGTCCGAAGAGGCTTCTTTAAGTCGCGTGCCTGGCACTCTTCACCTGCGTTTTTATGCCGCTTACTACGGGATCGCAATCATATTATTGAGATGCCGCAACGATGTGCGGCCGTAGGCTGCACAAATTCCAGCGGTAGGCCTCCGAACATGAGATTTTTCAGATTTCCAGCCGCATCACTTCAGGAATCCAGACGAAGAAAATGGATTCACGCCATACGTCGCGTGAACCCTGACGGATCGCCGTGGGAACCAACAGCAAACTCCCGCTTGTGTGGCACTCACTTGCGAACAGGTAAATACACAATGATTTGTTTTCACCTGCTAGTCAATGATACCATACCTGCCATGCGGCTGCGGCGACGCCGCGGATACCGCATTTCGATAGAAATGAAGCGTAAAAACACATCTACTTGCGCTGTAGTGCGGGTTAAAGAACCTGATGTGATCAATATTATTCTGAGCCCTCCAATGCAGTGTGCCTAATAAACAGAAAGTGGATTTGGCCTGTTTTCTAACGCTACCGCAGCAGGGGGCAATCGAAGTGCTTACCGCGCGCTGTTACTGATATCTGCGTCACTTGTGTCGTAAACGTAACGGTACCAGTGAAACCTTTAAGCAATGCATCACAGGTTTGAATAGTTTGTTTTTATTCTCGCAGGAGCGCCATCACGATTCATCACCCACCCGGACTACGTACCATCGCGCACGCAAAAACGGGACACCGTGGATTCATCGCTCGCTTCGATAGAGCGAAGAGTCGGCAAGGCATTCACTATCTATAACGCGGAATGAGGGTTACCATTTAGTACCATTTCACGCTGTAGTCGGCACTTGTTTTCATAGTTAACGCAACCTTAATAGATTGCTGCCTCATGAATGTGCTGTTTTCTGATGCCGAGTGAAATTGACTGACCACTTTTTTTCGAGCAGTTTAAACTTGTTTTGCACCTGCTTGGCTATTGTAATTGCGCTGGTTATTTCACTGCAAATAAATATATCGTTCTCATTTTTTTCAGCTTATTTGTTTTTTGTTCGTTTTTTATCAGCTGCAAGACCACCAACCACAAGTCAAGCTGTTAGCAGCGCATCCACACCACTGAGTCCAGCAACTGGTTCTCGACTGCTAAACGACCATGCCGATGGCGGGATACCAGGAACACCATCGAGCATAGCAGCAAACCATAATTCAACATCACAGAATGCTTCCTCAGATGACGCTGCAATAGATGACATTGATGATGGGTCGGGTGCACACGACCGGGGCTGCCAAACTCATGATTTTTCTGCAGATCACATTCGAATGCTAGAAAGCAAATTAATTGCAGATAGACGAAAAGTTCTAGAATTACAATCAAAATAGAGAGCTGCTGAAGAACACGCAGTTATGTGGCAAGGCTATTAATCTGAGCTCAATGCCAGAACTTAGTGTCTACAGAACGTGCAAGGCACTAAGGACATGATCTATTACACAGGGCTGTCTTCTGTGCAATTATTTCATGACATACTCTGCTTAGTGTTAGAAAATAACCCTCAGTTTGCAAAAGATACGGGAAGTAAATCCCTCAATGCTGCTGAGCAGATGTTCAAGGTGGTTGATAGATTAAGAAGAGGCATGGCCACACGCGAGATAGCTAGAAACTTCTCTATCTCTATGGCAACATTTAGCCGGATGTTTTCTGAATGGGTGCTAATCCTGCAGGAGCAACACACTGAAATAACAGCTTTTCTCACACTTCCTGATGTGCAGCAGTGCATGACACCTAACTTCAGACATTACACAAATACACGCATAATACTTGACACCACAGAAGTGCGTATTCAAAAGCCTTCAAGAGTGACTGCCCTGAGGCAGACTTTTTCGCAGTACAAGGGCACCAACACAATGAAGTGCCTTGTAGGGGCTACTCTTGACTGCTTTATTACCTTTGTCCCTCCGTTATATGGGGGAGGGACCAATGACAAAGATATTGTGCACCAGTGTCAAATACTTGACTTAATGAAACCAGGTGATGGTGTGATGGTTGACAAGGTGTTCAAGGTGGAAGATTTGCTACCACGTGATGTTGTCCTCCACATGCCCCCATTTTGTATTCCTGGTGAAGCTAAGTGCTGAGGATGTTGAGGCCACTAAGCATGTTGCAAGTGCACGGGTGCATATCGAAAGAAACGTCAGCAGCACAAAAGAGTTCCATATATTGGATAAGCCCATACCGATCAACATGCTAGACATAGCAAATGCCATTTTTACTGCATATGCTTTGCTCTGTAGCTTCAGACGACCGCTGATAAATGATGAAAAGAATGGGGAGGCTGACACCGGGTGACGAAACTGGAAAGCAGAGTCTGTTTATTCACAGCACTTAAAAGACAACTTGTATGTATTTGTTCCCACCATGCACGAGTATTACAACCTTTTGATTTTAATCTTCAAGCTGTCCTCGTCACATTAGTCAACAACATAAAATCCTTGGGCATACTTTTTGTATGACACATACCCTACACCTGTTGTATACAGAAATCCAAGGCGCCTGATTCGTCATGTTAGGGGCTCTGGGACGACTGCTGCGTTGCACACATAGAGATGCTCTTCAAGCATGTCTTCCCAGATTGTCTTATTGAAGTATATGCGCTCCACTGACATGCGATGTTGGCACTCAGGATGACTTGTCCAAATAACAAAATCACACCACGGTGTCTTGGTGATTCCCGCTTGTCCGTGCACCTTATAAGAATATGCATGGTCTCGTTTCAACGCGACCTCCCCATCAATGATTTCAGCGCACAATGCTCTGTCATGAAAAGCATCAGCAACTCTTTGACCAGCTGTTGAAGCGGGGCACTTCACCTCAAGGAGCCCAATTTCATTTGCTTCTTTAACTAATCGATCTGGTGATGCAGCAATAAAGCAACAGCGTTCAAGGACTTAGACTCCCGTCTCCACAATTTCAATGTGCTTGTCGCACAGTTGCATCAAATTTATGTACTCCTGTACTGCTCTGGCCTCGTTTTGCAGCCTATATAATCTATGGTCACCCTGCTTGAGAACCTTATTACGAGCATAAAGTATTTCTTTTACAAGCCCTTCAGCATTTTGGCAGTGGAGAGCTCTGCGAAAGTTTGATGTAGTCAGCCTGCCAGTTCTTTCGGTTCTTTCGGCTTTGGACCAGTGTATTGATGCGCACTTCCTCCCTCTGCGTGGCTGTTAGGCGCACCTGGTTCTTGAGGAACTCGTCAAACAACTGGAGGTATTTTGGCGAGTGCAGGTCCTCTGTGTCATCAATGGAGCTCACATTTTTTAACGGCACCGGCTTTCCTTTTGTGTATCTATTCCGCACAAGCTCAGGTCCACGTGCGGCAATTTTGTCTCTAAAGACCGCAAGACAAGCCTGTCCAACTTTTGTCAGGTTTGGTTGACGTTCACGATTGATTTTGGCCTGCACCGTTTTGTTTATGACATGTCTGTTGAAAGTTATTTCTGCAAGCGGTTTGGTCACTAGGTTGTTGTGACCTGCAAATAAACAAATAGCAGTACATGTAAAAACTTCACAACTGATCACACAGCTAGCTTCCAACTGCTGTGACACATGCTTATATGTTCACTTGTTACCATGTTGTTTCATATTACTTGCAAAAATATTAGATTACGCTTAAATGTTGTAACAGAGATGTACAAGCAGAAGACACACTGAAGCTGCTTAACGATTATATTTGTTCATCCACCTGCATTCACCACTTGCCTACGCGCTGTTTGATGATTTTTTACTCAATAAATAAAGCTGTACTGTGTTGTTCTGAATAAAATGAGTGTCTCACCTTGCGTTGGTGCCATGCATCTAGATGCCACGGATGGCAAACACCAGAGCAGCAACATGCTGGCACCTCTGGCTCTGGCTGCAAGATACACAAAGAAGAATAAAACGTGATTAAACGGTGAAACCCAGTGAAAGCTTGCAAACAAAGTATTTCATTGACAGCACTACCATAAACAACTTTCTGGCAGCGCCAAGTTTCCAAAAGCAGCAGCTTGATCTTGGTTAATGTGTTCATATTTGATGCAGTACGTGCAGCGGGAAAAGCACTCTGGAACGTTATGTGCACTGCTCTTTCCTGTCCGTCCTTCGTCTTTTTGCACAGCACATACCATTAAATCATGTTTCCAGCTGCGCGGGCAAACTGCTTGACGGTGGCATCACCCATTCCTTACACAATACGATTTATGTGTGGTTGTGAACTATTTCATTATGCATAATGTCCAGCGCCATCGGATAAGTGCTTGTGGTGCTTAACGCTGCGAAATCGCCCGCAGGTTTCGCCTTGCTATCCTAATCACACCGTCACTTTCGATCGCGATCGAGCATGATCCACATCGAGTGAGGGAACTCGATCGCAAGCCTGCTCCCTAAAGCTCAGTGAGCTCAACCAACTCTACAGAACCATGCAGCAGCGATCATTTTCGTCGAAAGTGCCCACGTGAACGCGTCTTGCTGACGCGATCACAACTGTACGCCAGCTAATGGAACTGAAATAAAGTGGCATATGATGTAAAGCCATCAACATGGCTCATAAAGGCAAACATACCCAGCAACGCAGACGCAATGTGCTTGGACAACTGCTGTCGTATCATCCTGACGAAGCGCTGCAACTTGCTTGTAGTGACCAGGTTTCATAGAGCACAAACATATGCTACGCAGCACGACGAGTTCGGGGCCGGCAGGTTGACACTGCGTCAACACTCGATGCGGCGAATTTACCGCTCTTCCTTAAAGATCCAGCCTTTTAGTAGATAGCGGCGTAACTCTCCGAAATGGCTGTCGATCAAGTCGCTCGTCACTTGTGGTACGGACGACAAATAGTTGCTCCACTGACTGCTGGAATCGGGAAGCTTCTCCATGCCTTCCGCCGAAAACATGCTGCAAATGATCCGCGACAGCAGACGAGCTGCTTTACAAGAAGTCGAGGAGATCTACCGCGTTCTTGCAAAAACTGTCGAATAGGCAGAAACGTGAGACATTCAGCACCAAAGCGTAGGTGAACCAAAGCCGTCGCGTTGGTCAGAGAGAAAGAGCCTCCACGTGAGGGGCTCCACAAGTCCCCATTCGCGCTTTCGCCTCTCGCCGCTAGAGGCGCTCATCCATCGTGAAAAAGGCCCAATGCTTATGTCAGTGCTAGCCATCCTAACTGTGTAGTCGTTGTCGTTTGTTATTGGACGGAAGTATTGCATGAATTATGACATGATCGGACGAGGAGACCAAGGCGCTCATACGCGGTGAGCCTCAATAGCACCGCTTCTCGACCGCCGTTTAAGATCTTGACATGTTCGTCACTGTGATACAAACACCGTAGAGATGCTCAAACGGAACAATTGTCCGTCGAGCGCGGGTAAATGTGGAACGCTGTCCTTGCGCAGCTGACCAATAAAATGAGTGGTGCACGACAATGTCTCCATATAATATCTTGATTGTTTCACAGCCAAGCAGAATGCGCGTCGCTTGCGTCTTTAGCAGACGCGCTTTTCAATATGCGGAATTGATGCAATTTTCTGTATTTTCTGTGCTCGTGAAAGATGAGCGGGGACTCGGAATTGTCCGGAAGCGGCAAATGAGAATTGCATTAACACGCTTCAAAAGCTCGCGATCTGTTCTTGTGCCATTTGCATCGGAAACCAGCATTTTTCTTCTGCTCACCTGGAATGCGACGCTCTTATGCCCTCGCTTGTGATGATCGATATCATTGTGGTTGCAAAAAACCACATTTTCACTAGACTTTCTTCTAAATGCCCTTTTTAGCTATAATACACTTTTCTTTTGAACACAATGACTAAAATAGCAAATATGAGTTGTGCTACTGACTCCCCCATCGCCATTACTATCATTCCCAAAGTGCACTTCTCTTTCTCGTGTAGCAGCGTGCCACCAACGTGACACTCTGTGCACGTGGGTGCACTCGCGCAAAATGGCACCAAATTTCCCATCTGAATGGGGTATCAGTCTCGCTGTTCTCTCTACGCACTAACGTTCTGCACATTGAGGGGATTACCTATAATTTGTCACACGTGCTTACAATAGGCTCTCATGCACTTCACATGCATGTTTAAGATCGGTAGATGAGGTTGGCATGGTACCGTTTGGGGACAGGGGTGACATTCCATCAGTTGTGCTGTCGATTTCATGAAATGGTTACGTGAAGAATGATGGGGGAGGGGGAAAGGTACCTACCTATCTTTCATATTGTAGGCTCCTGCGCAATTGGCTTGTCTTGTATTGCTATATTCTGTCACGCTCAACGTTGAAATAAAGCAATTGGTAGCATGTGATCTTTCTTTCCTTGTGTCTCTTCTTCTGTGGCGTCCTGTTTCCCGATTTTTCGCATTTAGAAATCAGTCATTAGAATGAACCAACTAGCCCCTCAAGAGATTGTTATTAAGTTAAACAGACTGGATCTTGCCAGCTGGTTCTGATCCATGCTTTATGATAAAGTGTACGATTGTGTTCCGATTCAAGCACCAAACTCATTCTATGCTATGACAAACTAAAGCAAATTCATTACCGTTGAAAACTGTGCAAAGTATTCATACTTCTTGTGGACATAAGATACTATAGTAACATTGAAAAATACTGCCTACACGAGATTCCCAGCAGTTGCATTGCCTAAGATGACATTTTAGACCTTAGTAGGCCCACAAACACCATGTGTCTCAGCAAGAGCACGCATTGGATACTTCAAAGCTACAGTCAAGTGATACAGGAAAGCTAAAGCGTTGCACCGTGGATAAGTCACCATGACCTATCGTACAATATCCTGTAATACAATCTAAGAAAAGCTAATACCAAAATACAAAAAAGAGAATTCTGCACTAATATGAACGTAACAAACGCCCTAGCAGTAGCATGTCAGGACAGATGATAATGGCACAGAGGCGCAGAACAGTATAAAATTAAAAATACTTCCAAGCACATTCCCATATTCAATTAGATTATAGTACATATTCTTCAATAATAGCAGACAAGATCATTTTACCTGAGCGACAGAGAAACGTGCACTTTTTCACTTCCAAAGCATCAAGTAAAACATGCTCGTCAGTTTCACAAAGTCACGAAATAGACAGACTGACGACCAATTACGCAAGATGGAAAAGTGTCCACAAGACACAGTTTTTTTATATTGAAATGCACTTCAGAACAAGAATTCACATCAGTATTTGAGAAAATCTTCACTAACTGTCCAAGCAAACCAGCACTTGTGACAATAAAAGATTGCTTATGTCAGTGCTAGCCACCCCAACTGTGCAGCCGTTGTCGTTTGTTCTGAGTTTATTGGACGGAAGTATTGCATCAATTATGACAAGATCGGACGAGGAGACCAAGGCGCACATACGTGGTGTGCCTCAATAGCACGCTTCTCGACCGCCGTTTAAGATGTCACAAAATAGACAGACTGACAACCAATTACGCAAGATAGAAAAGTGTCCACAAGACGCAGTTTTTTTTTATTTTGAAATGCACTTCAGAACAAGAATTCACATCAGTATTTGAGAAAATCTTCACGAACTGACCAAACAAACCAGCACTTGTGACAACACAGGAATTCTTTCTTCGAGACTTGTCCATCAAGTTTACGCAGTATGTAAATGCACCAACTGTTGCCTTCTTGTAGGTCATGAGGCCTCCTAGTGTGCTTCCCTTTTCATACAATGCCACAGTACCCTTTTGCACACAACTTTTTATAAGGCTGTAACCTTTAAGTAAGGACTTGACAAAAGATTGAAGATCCTCACTCTTCCATCCACTACATTTAAGCACAACTTGTTGAAGGGCTGTTAATTAAGCAAACTTCTCAACAATGTGCATATGGCCATACCTGGTGCCATTTACTAGACAGGCCAGCCTCCCATTCATTGACTCGAAAGGAAAGGCAGAGAAGCCCCACAGCGGCCCCCATTGATCAACATGGTCCACCATATGAACAAGAACATGGGCATTGTAGGTCATGCTCTCTTGGCCGTAGAGTTCTTGGTAATCTTTCAAAAACTGTACCATGAGCCGCTTAACTTTCCTCGTTTTATCCACAGGAATGAATGACTGCAAGCAAAAGTGCATGATCATCCAGTTCTTATAGTAGCTGCTGGTTAAAAAACGCTTCAGTACCACTGGAGAAAAAAAGATGACAATCGCTCCACTCAGATGCCTTCCACTACCTCATTTCCAGGATTGACTGCGGCAGTCTTGTCTCCCACACTGGAGCCAGCTGGCTCAACCTCGCATTGATCTCCTGGAGGTGCGGTCCAAGGCGAAATTCGTTCTGCCTCTTGTGCTGAACCACCTAAAGGCCGCGGTGCGGACAAATTCATTGCAGACAGCATGCATAAAGTCGACAACAAATGAACCTGAAAACTGTATGAATGCCATAAAAAACAGCACGTTCGCACCTATGATGCCACAAGACGGCTCCCCGCTCCTGTGTGGATCGTCAACATACCTAGCAAAGCTCTTTTGCGCCCTTTGCTTTGGCGCAGGCTCCTAAATTGTGTAAATGCCAGCATGGCCTCGTCCTGTTTGGACAAGCTCACCACTTTGCTCGCACCACACACAGCCATGTGATGCATTAAACAGTCTCATATTCATGACCATGCAGCGCGCAACAGTTTCAAGAGTGCAGGGGCCTGGTTAAACCTGACATGCTTCTGTCACTCCTGACTCGCGTGTCAAGGAGATGCCCTCAGATGTAAGGCGTTTCCACAAATGACTTCATAAAGGTGTTCATTTGTGGCTTGCCATTTCCGAACCACAAGCCAGAAAGCAAACGCTTGTGCACCCTTTCTTTAAAGTCGAGCTCATTGACCTGCAACAGCAGGGACCACACACTATGTCCAGATGACTGGAACAATGGCACATCATCTGTGTTCCATCTTAATGAGATGTCCTTGTTTCTTATTAGCAAAGTTTTATAGGCCCTTGACAGTGATATCCTTGGCATCATAGAACGCACCTCTTCGTTTCTGCAATAGCTTGCCTCTCAAAAGTATGCCTTTGACTTCAGCATCAAGGTCAAGAGTAAGAAAAAAGGAACCTAAATCTAAAAGTGCAGAGATGCTGTGCACTGATGTACACTGAGGGCAAATTACATGAACAATTTCACGAGGTAGTTGTGCAAGGTACTCACCACAGTCAGTGCAATAAATATGTGTGCTGCGTTGACATTCTAGTGCCGAGGAGAAGTTTGTAAAAAAAATAGGTGCTTTGTTTTTGAGAATTCAACACCTTGAGGCATATGGGCATCAATGACCTTCAGGAGGCTTTTTGTAGCTTCCTTAGATGAATGGTGCCGCAGGCTGTGGGCCATTACCACCACCAGAGACTGACGCCGTGACAGCTTTGATTCAGGGTTCAAAGGGGCAAGAGAAAGTATATCAGCAGCATGTTTACATCATCACCTAGCTTTTCAATAGTTGTACAATAATGGCAACACTCTATGATTTGAATCATAGTGTTGACTGGGGAAATGTGTAATAGATTGCTAGGAATCCAATGGCATGATCACCATTATTGCACATTTTTGACAGCTTTCACTACAGCTGCGCAAATAAATTACACTAAATAACGTCACAGCCCTACCATGCTCTATGGACCTCTAAACGTGACAGCTGGTATGATGGCATGGCAAATTTCCTATAAACTATCGAATAAACAACTAAAAATTCTGCTTCTTTTGTTTAGCTAGAATTATGAGTATAGTTCAAGCTGAAACAATACTTTACTTTCAGCAACATATAGTGCTTGCCGAACTTCCTTCTTCAACATAAGCACTTTCAACGTTGCTGCACTTATCACTGTCTGAACTGTACAGTAGATGACAGCAGTATAGAAAGTCCAACAGTCTAATGAAGCTGTCAAGCAACACATATATATGCCCACTGCAACAGTCGTCCAACCACATTCATGTTCCAATGTTTTGGTACGATAGAGGTATTAACATAACAAAACGCTACTACAAAAATGATGTATAGAATTCTCAGTGAGACAGACCTTCCACAAAAGTTAGAGATAGAAATTGTCATTCAGAGCAACGCGCATTAGTGCCACTGGAAAGTAAATTCACAAAGTTTCGTGAAATGAAAACTTTGCTGAAGTTAAAAAGTCAATGCAGGAAATCGAACACAGGATGGTTACCTCTGCCAAATGCATAAACTTTTCCAAAAATGCCATTGTGCAGCGAACTATGCCGACAAAGGGCTTTAGATACTGATCTAGGATCAGTAATTAAAAAGTTAATAAGGGCAACTCTTTACTATCGATATACCTCCGCAAATTGGCTTTTATGAACACGCTACGAGCCTGGAAGCTGAAATGGTTAAATCAAGGTCAACATGTTTTAAATCTGCCTAACCTGAAGAAATACCGCGCTGTGAAAGACCGTATTGTATGTAAACACAATAATATCATACTGACCAGCTCGTTTCTCGTCGTCTGTTCAGCTTCTTAGGTTCCCTGATTGCTTTCTTCGTCATCTGTCGACGAGTCGTCGTACCCGTGCGTGTGGGCCACACGTTCGTCGATATTACTAAAGCTTCCATTGTCGCAGTTCGAGTCAGCAGGTGGGCTGCTTGGTGGCGGCGAATCTCGATCGCATCACGTATTTTCTGAAAGCCTTTTGTGGGCACTTCGCGAGTCCTCTTCGCTGTAAGAACCGGACGTACCACTGCCAGCACCGTTGTCATCATTCAAAGCTTTCCTCCTACATTTGGGTTCGCACTGGGACTTCACAAGCGCAGTCATGAAGATATTTCTTTTATCTTTTACAGCGTAAGCTGTTATGGGCTCATTCCAATAGCCGTTTCGGGTCGTGATGATGCCACCGCCGGCATCCGCCGCGTAACCGCTACCGCTGGAAAGACGAAAAAAATACCCCATTCTCTCGGGGATTGAGCCCGCGCCCGCTGCGTGGGAGCCGGATACTCTACCACTGAGCCACACAAGCGCTTGCTTTTGGGCCGCGGAAAATACTGATATATAAGGCAAGCACGCAGGGAGGAGACGACTCGAGCCTCCGCTAGTATGGTGGCGCAATCTAGGTAAGATGACTGCAAACGCAGCGTCCGCAGAAGCAGACTACAATATGCGATTCAGACAAGGCGCGCAATCAACGCACTCCCGAGCTGCCCAGCCTCCGTCAGTATGGTGGCGCCGTCTAGTTATGGTGCACGGAAAGGCGGCGCGCCCCGCATGTAAGTTGTAGTTGTAAGGCTTAATCGGGCTCAACAGACTGCTGTGCAGAGAGCATTACAAGCCGCAGCTCGCGGCCGACGCCGGGCGGACCGTTCAGATCGTTCTCATCAAAACGAGGCGAAGACTTCCGCGAAGACCCTGTTGTGCGTGGTGCCCAAATTGGAGCTACTTTTGAGCCGCTCCACCAGTTTACGCTGTGACTGTACTGCGTGTGCCGCGCAGGCCTGTGACTTTTTTCTGCGCGGCATTTTTTACAGGTCAAACACGCCAATGCACGCACAAACACCGCTGACTGAGAGAAGGCCTGGCACCCTGGCACGGCCTCTGACGGCGTGGCTATGGCCTGGCATACAGTGACGCCTAGCGTATTAGTCAAGCCAGCGCCGAGCTTACCCATGAATGTCCAAAAAAACATTTTAAATTTGGACAGCTTCTTATATTTATTTCTCAATATAACATTATATCTATAATCAATGGTCCTTTTAAGCTTTCTTTTACGAATATTATTGCATTTAGAACTGAGAATGCAATAACGTTATCGTGGTTTAGCCAAACTTAGCGTAAGTGGTGAATGTTATCTTTCATCCGATTCAATTCCTTCCGATCGATGTCTGTCGTAAGCGCCCTTTTTGCTTTCAGTGCGTAGGTTCTTTATCCTTGTCACTTCTCACCGCTGCGGCCACTCTACCAGAACTACAATAATAAAACACATTCTGGAGTTGTGGAAGGATGAAGAAAAGTGGGATGTGTATCCTATCACGTCCATAGCCGACGCTAGCGTAGGGCTCGAGTTATTGCAGTACCCGACTGGCCCCTTGAAGCGGCTCGAGCACGAGTTCGTCGACGTTAAGTGGGACGCCACCAAGCCAGCGGCACCAGCCAAAATCATGGCCGTGGGTAAGCACTATCATCTGCTAAAGCCAGCAGGACATACGCTCTATGTGTCAAGACGGCACTAATTCCGCAGTCGCCGCATGCATTGGCGCGACTTTTTTCTTTTCCTTGTTTCAGTACGCATGGGTGCATTTTACTGTGGTGGCAGGGAGCACGTCGATTCTACGGCGAACCTTAGAGCATACCTTCTTGCGACCACGGTGGCGAAGCAGTTTAGTAAAAAGATCGGTGCAGCTAATGGCCACAATGAAGGTACACGTGTGATCGAGATCACACGTGCACCTTCATGGTGGTCATTAGCTGCACAGCTGTGCCTTGAACTTAGTTTGAATCATATTTAAGAGAGAACGCGCCTTCCCCAGCATGAGACGGATGTCTGCATAGGGCGGCCACGTGCTGTCAATTGTCACAGGCAGTACGAAATATTTGTTCTCTAGATGGTCCGCGCTGCCACAACGATTTAGTTATTCTTTAACGAAGCTGACTTTGCATTGTTGTGAGAGCACCATTATTTGTCGTTTGCGGTGTAAATTATATGCAGTCTGTGTATCATTTAGCTTGAAATGCAGCTACTGCAGCTAAGCTGCAAGGACAATATTGTCTGTTGGAGTAGGTATGCATGTCTTGATGTCCACCTGTTAGTCTTTTGTGAGCTACCTGATATAGACTCGCCGGTATGGACCCAAGAAATTTTGCGAAGTCGTTGCTCCCAAAGCAAACTGCTAGAGTATGCACATTGTCTTGTCGAGCTCGTAGGTATAACGTTGAGATCTGAACATGAATTTCTAAGCGCTTCCAGGAATGTGTTGTATTTATTAGGGGTTGTTGGTCAAATATTTTTCAAGTACGAAAAAGAAGTTTCCCACGTGAATGCAATGGAGCAGCATTGTGAGATCCCATCAATGGTCTGTTTTGTGTAATGTTGACAGTGGTACCATACTTATTTCTAATAACCATGCACCATGTATCTGCACTTTGCTTTGTGAGCCAGTAAAAACCAGCTGCTTTGTCATACCCAGCATGCAGTACTGAGCAGCAGCATATGACGTGATCCACAATTGCACAAAACCACGTAGTTTTCTTAACAGCACAATAAGCACATGTGCCATAAATATGTGGGGCCATTAAGTTTTCGACACTTGACACCGCCTGTTCTCTTTTCCACTTTTCTCCATATACTTTCTTGCATTCCCGAACATACCATAGAAACCACATAATACACTGACATGCTTATGTGCTTGAAGGCTAACAGTAGTCGCAGTGAGATATGTGATTTGCTATCACATGGTACTTCAAAATCCTTTGTTTCTTCAGGTCATACCATTTGACAATAGAGACACTCAGTGTTATGTCTTTAGGACCAAACTGGAGAGCATGTAAAGTGGCTCATTAATCAACCCTAGTTCATATCATTCCCAATGCAGCTGCGGATGCACTGCCCTTCATACCTTGCTGAAGGCCATGATTGACCCCCGTAATGCTACCACATTGAAATGAATGAGAACTTCCGACTTACAGAAAACTTGTGCTGACCAGAAGTACTGCATATGCTAGTGTGGTCTTGTTGATGAAAAAAAAATAATTACCAGCAACCCACTTACACCTGTTTTGTTAATGGATCCACCCGTGATAATTGTGTTATGCTGCAAGGCAGGACTAAGTGAAAGTAATGAAATACTGAGCTAGCACACATGCAGCTGACAACTCAAAGGTGTGTGTCTTTATGATTTGCAGTATTTCATAACTTTGTTTGCAGTCCAGGTCAGCTGTACTAAGGAAATGTCAGGAAGGCATTTTACTCGTTTCTATGACAGTGCTAGTAGATATTTTAAACTGAACCATGTGCTTTTGAAAAATGCTTGCACTTGCTGGGTAATTTTCTGTGGCAAGTTGATTTATTCACTGTTTATTTTGCTTGCAGGGAGCCTTGCTTCAATGACAAAAAACGCAATCACCGTGCGGCAGCAAGTGGCAACATCCTATCCAGCGAGAGCGAGGACAGGGTACATTTTTAAAAAAAACTACAAATCCTGTGAACTGTATTTCCTGTAACATAAGTGCTACGGACCCAACCTGTCATCTGTTGCTATCAGGGAGTGGCAGTTGTAGCATTACAGCCATAGCAGGAAAATTGTGAACAGTCACAGATCAAACAGCAGCTGGCGCAGATCAATTACTCAGCATTGGAAAGGTGGTGGTTGTAGGTTAGGATCATACCAGTGGTCTACTGCATTCCACCTAATCTATGGAAAATGTGATCATTAAATAAGACGTCACTCTCTGTAACCTTTCTTTTCCGTATCAAGCTTTCAAGTTTCTCGCCATGCAAGTGCTTTGCATGGAAAGCCTTCTGCAAGGAGTAGTTACTAATTTTTATTTGATCTTTTTGCTAAAGCTTGACTGTTTTAACTTCTAACAGTCCATTTTTGTCGTCTAATTGCTGCTGTGTTTTGTCTTTTAAGGAGGCTAAAGAAAAAATATCACTTGCATCAGTAAATTACGTTTATACAATGCCAAAAAACACCATTCCTACTGGGAGAAGAGTGGTAAGCTAGAGAACGCGTTAAAGGGACACTAAAGGCAAATACTAAATCGACGTGGACTGTGTGAATACCGTTCCAGAAACCTAACAACGCTTGTTTCATGAAAAGAAAATACTTAATTTACGAGAAAATTCCTTCTGAAGGGTCTTTATGGCTATTGAAATCTCCTGCCACGCCAACCGGGTATTGGTGATGTGTACGCCATCACGTTCCTTTGCTGCTTTTGGTGACTAAAATGGCGCCCGACAGACGCCAGTACAATTCACCGCTGCAGCTCCTCTTGGTCAACGGGCGTGGACCGTTCGGGCATACCGCGACATCACATGGAAGTGGAATTCTCTGCAATTTGCCGTTTGTGCATGTTTCGAGATCCAGCAAAACTATCGCTGTACTACTCGATAACGGAACTACTGAAACGCGAAATCGCGGGCGGCGCACACTCCAGTAAAATCGAAACATTACATTGTTACCAACGGTGTAATATCAATCTGTTTTTTTTTTAAAATGAAATAGAACTGGTCAAGTAGCATTTTCTTTAGGCTTATATTACAGTAAAATGATGTTTTTATAACCAGTGGTGGAGTACTTGTGACACAATTTAAATGAGGAGTGCCTTCATCATCGGGCAAGTACTTTAATGTCCCGGTGGAGTCTTTAATTGTGTCCTGCATTTACCTAAATTTGTCGATTACAGGAGCTCTGTTCATGATAATATTGACGCCGTTGAGATACTCGAACACTAATCCATCACTTTAGCTTGGATTAGTTATTGCCTTTAGTGCCCCTTTAAACGAGAGCACGCCACTTTTCTACAATTTCAACGTCACTCCTACTGTGAGAAAAGTGGTAAGCCAGAAATTGCGATAAGAGGAAAGAAGGGTGGCCGCGCCACCTTGGAAATTTCTGCACCAGCTTAACGTTACGTCGATTTTGACGGCTCATTTAGTTGTTTCTTAGTAAAAATAAATAGACAACATTGTGATCTAAATAAGATAAAGGTTAAAGATGGCATGTTTGACAAATTTGTACTAAGCCAGCACGGTTCAAGTACAAAAAAAAATGCTTCGAAATTTGTGACATCCCGCTAATGTACTGGTGCGGGGATAAGCATGAAATTCAAAAATTGAAATGGCCGGTATTTTCGCTTCTAATATTCAACCTATGACTGCAAGATTTGCCAAATTCTAGTTTTAAAAAATGCTTTATCAGTGCAAACTAATTTACTGTTACTCTTTAGTAGATCTTTAAAATGCAGCTCAAGAGCCACAAGTACTGTGAGAACAAAATAAGTACTTTTTTGTTTTGTGATAGAATTTCTTTTTGCAAGTGGCTTGTACGGCATGGGTTTCATACCTGCTGAACTTGCTTAGCAAGGAGCTTTGCTTGTGAGAATATGCAAGTGAGAATATGCATTCAGACAAAATTGTCTGAATATATATGACGTGAAAGGGATTTGATGAATCAAAGATTGGAGAAATTTTAAAGAGATTTTTGCCATTGAAATTTGTCATACTAAGTGGGACATAAGCTTTGTAGCGGTGGATAACGGAGGGGTTGCGGGTGTTTTCGCTTTGAACATTCATTGTTCGCTCTGGCACTTCTGCTTGTGGTGCTGTTTGAATGACTTTAGGACAAAATATAGCTTACCCAATGGAAATACAATATCATGTATTCACAGCAACACCTGCTCTTTATTTTGCACTGTATAGTGATCCGAGTAACCAAAGCCAAGTTCTGTCAATTAAAATTTGTCACATGCTGACGGATTCTAAGTTGTGCTTCATGGTAAAATTATATTACATAGTGCGTGAAGCCAAGAAAGGCAGTTTGCATTTCATGGTACTGATTTTTATACATACTACATTTTCAGGATGACAGGGCTGTCATGGTGGACCAACTGAAGGCCACTGTGGAGCGTTTAGAAAGTCAGCGGCGCAAGACCAAAGCGCACCTTCAACAAACTCAGGACTGCCTTGGTAAGTTCAAACTTTTGTGAAATGTTCGTGTAATTTTGCTGTAAAGGTGCTGGAGTCTTCTCTAAAATTTTTGTAAGTGTCCACTATCAAGAGCATAAAAATCAGAATGGAATGACGGCCCCTGTTGTGTTATTTTTGGAAGTCTACCTGATCTTTCGAGAACATCGCCAGTATTGTCTGTTTTCATTTGAAGAGCTAGACTTGTAATATTTCCAGCAGGCAATTTTTGATAATAACGGATGTTGTAAAAAGATTTTCGGTATTTAGCCAAGTAAAGATGAACGAAATTGTAACACAATGCTGCTTGCTAGAAATGAACAGGTTATTTTTCGACACTCACAATCAAAGCGTACCGCGCTTTTTTGCCATAACGACCGAATTATCTTGGGGTAAATTGTTGCTTGTATTAGGTACGCTAAATATTTTTAACTTTGCGCACAGTTATAGTTTCACAGTCATCGACAGGCATGCATGTCTTCACCTGAGTAGACATGATATTCCCAACCACAATTATATTATCACCAATATAAGGTGGCTGCCAACTAATCATCCATCGCGATGTATCCATCAGATTTGGTATTAGTGTGGGAGCTACAGTTGAGTCGCTTTTCATTCTCCGCGACAATGTTTGTGACATTGCATGCCTTTCATAGAATCAAAAGGAAATAGCTGCCGACTGCAAATGCTGCAGATAAATACGACCTAAGAGGAAGGAAATAAACAAAGAAGTGTAGCAGGTTTCAATGAGTGTGTTCGAAAAGTTTGCAGGCTATCCTGGTTAAAAACATTGGCCTGTAGTTGGGAGGAATATGGGCGTTGCCTGCTTTCTGTAGGGGAACCACATTAACCACTTTCCAATTGTCTGGCAATGTAGAAGTCTCTAAAAAGTGCGGCAAGTACAACGGAACTGTACATTTTTGTATTTTTGAACTTATAGATATATCATCACTACCTGAAGTGCTAGGCAGCTTGAAATTTTCAAATAAATGGCACAATGCTACTGAGTCTACATCAGTGAAGCCTGTTATTAAAAAGCCAGTAACAGAAATTGTTGAGGTAGAAAGTGACAATGCAGCAGTAATCAAAAGCCACAGCTTAACCAGCATGTGAATCGTGTTAGGAATTGGCCGGCATTTTCAGGTCAACATGTGCACCTTCAACCAAGGTACAAATCACTTGTTCTTAGTTTGGTTTTCCTTTTTTGAAGACTCTGCAAGAATGGTGAAAAGGTTGAAACACATGCTGGATAAAGCTGATAGTGGGGATGGTGCTGCACCTGTCGCAGTCGTGTCAGCCCCAAAAGTAAGAAGGTAATGTGATCTCTTGGGGCAGACTATCTTGGGGGGGTAATTGACCCGTGGAGATAACTATATAGAAAAAGCTTGAAAGGTCAATCAATTGCTTTTTCCTACAGTCAGGCACAGAATATAATATTTGTCTTCCATCGTTTTATCTTATGGGAACGCTTTGTTTGGTGGAAGACATTGCACAAAACTTGCTTTCATTTATTAGAAAAGCCTTCTGCATGGAGCAGCCGCTAATTTTTTCTGTCAAGTTTTTGATAAAGTTTTGACTGTTCTAACCTTGCGAGTACATTCAGCATTGAGCAAAAATAAATATACTGCGTGTCTCAGCAAACACATAAAAATTTTTTTGAAGGTTGCCTGTGGCAAATAGCACATTTCTAGTTCATCAGCTGGTCTACTCAAGGAAGTGGATATTACTTGCACAAAACATTGACATGCATTATCGACTAATTAAGAAGAAATATCTAATTACATTGTGGCCAATAGAATTGCAATTTACAAATTCTAGCCGTGGAGCTTGCAAGGCTGATCCACTAAAACCAAATTATCAGCATGACACGTTTCGAGATAGCAATTCCTGAACTTTGTGGAGAAATGCATAGGCATTTCAGTTACTTTTGTGCTTCAATGCGTAAAACGACGTTTTGTTAAGAAAGCAACTGGAACGCCAATGCATTTGCCTGCAAAGTTCGGGAAAAAATATCTCGAAATTGGTGTGGTGTCATCCTGAGAATTCGTTCCAAGTGGATCCGCCTTGCGAACTCCATGGCTAGAATTTGTAAATTGCAATATTGGCCTTAAAGTACTTAGATTATTTTTGCTAATGTTAATGTGTTTTTCCGAGCAAGAAAGAAGCCCGCGAATACACGCAAAGTGCCTCGAGCGACCAGTCTCGCGCCAATTCTGCGTGTATTCGCGGGCTCCTCTCACACTCGGAAAAACTTTTATGTAGCATGTACTGAGCAACAGAAAGCTGTATCGGGAGTTTTTCATGCTGCTCTACAATTTTCTCATTGACTCTTTGACAATTAGGACAGTACTTCTCGAGTTACATAATTATTTACAATTAGCTAATTAAATTTCAGTAACGAAAAAAATTACTGGCGGCTACTCCACTGCACTGGAAACAATACGCACTAGATTTGCTTCGCGTAATGCCGTTGCCCTTTTCTTAAATCGTGCTGCGTGATAGCTGGGACACCCTGTATATATTTGGCTGCTTGATAAAGAAAATGTGTTTCACTTGCCAGAACGCCTGGCTGTGGCGACTGCTTTCTTGGAAGAGGCAATACGCAGAAATTCCCATGTGCCTATATTGTGTACGTTAAAGAACTTCAGGTGGTCAAAATTAATTGGGCTCCCTCTGCTACAGCATGCCACACAGTAAATGTTTTTACACCTAAAAGAGTGTAAAAAGGGTGTATTTTGATTTTAACACCCTTGCTTACACCCTTTCACACCCTTTTGTCATTATTTTACAATACTACACCCTATATATAGGGTGCGTACATCTTTTGCACCCTCCGATTGGCACCAAGGGTGTTTCTTTATGCTCAAGAAGGGTGTAAGTGACGCACAAATATGTATGCGTACACACATGTGTGCGCATGCGTCTTCGACAAAGGCTATATATAACATGCCCAGAGCATTGGTGATAATAAAGGCGCTTTATTCGGTAATACAGTGTTCAAGGCAATTCATGTTAAGTGTATCTATCGTAAAGTATTAAAATCCATATGTACTTATCGCAATCGGCTAGCTTTCATTTTCAATTTAAAGAGCATGCGGTAATTACAAAATTCAAGTCAGCCTGTACGCAAAATGTACCCAGTAAGTGCGAACTTGGTGAGCGAATCAAGTTTTTAAGATATTCCTTCTAAAAGAGCTTGCATGACGTTCTCCTTTCAATTTTTCGAGAAAAGCTTTTTGGTGCATATATGTGGAACACCAGTGCATTATGCGACACTATTCAAGTGTCGCGTAATTTTGCGAGGCTGGTGCCGCTGACAGCATTTCTGTCAAATGGCTAAACTTCACATATTGTCTCGCTTTAATATTGAAATAACAATATGCCCTATCAAAATAATAATGAAAAAGTATTTTTATGGATATCAGTCCTCGTAAAATATACGTTCTAACATTGATAAAAAGTTATGACACAACTCATTATTTACCCGTTCGTTACATGCACCAACCACCCCAAATTAGCACTACACTAGATATATTGCAGTGCACTGCATTGCAACACAGGGGCACTGGGGTTTGCCATCCCTAGTAGGAAATCGGACGCTTGTCTGGTTGACTTGCTTGCCTTTCCTCTCCTTGCTTTTTCTATCTCTTTGAACAAACTGCACTACCTTCGAAGAGGAAGCGTAATCCTCTTTCAGAGTTAAATAATTTGTCGAGCAATAATTTTACTGTTCCAGCAACTACAGCATAAACTGGAAAACGAAACCGAATCTGATTTGTTCTCCGTGCTCACAGAGCGCGGCACCAGGTGGCACCGTGCGCTGCGCCTCCGGTCTCGACGGATCTAACAAGCGGTTCATGCAGCTGCGGATGTGTAGTCAGTCGGGTTTTATCGTTTTATGTTGTGCAGATTGTTAGTTCACCGTAAATATGACTTGATTTGTACTCAAGAGTGGAGCAAGGCCCCAAGGAACAGAGATTGACGCAACGGGAGCGAAGAACAGAAGCGATGGATGGTTACGCTGGTTGACTCTCGGCATGTTCAAAATGGCGAAGTTCCGAATTTGTCGCTGTGTGACGTGCGCGTGTGTGCTCGTGATGTGCCATCATAGCGCTATTTGTGATGAATGTGTTTCACTTCGTCTACAAAACTCTGCACGCAATGGCATCGAAGAAGTCGTGTGTTCAGGTGCACGTATGTGCATGCTTGGATGCGGAAAGCCTGCCCTCAACGGTAGCGCTGAGCTCAGCCGTGTTGGCTCAGCGCTACCCCCTCAACGGATGTTCAACAGTCTACGTGCTCGTAACTTGCTCACGAGGTAAGCCCGTTGTCATCTTGTTTGTATGTGGTAAGCCGGCGTCGCGATCAGAAATATTGTTTAGAAAATGACAGTAAACGGCGTCTTACGGCAAAAAGGACTCGTGAATGGGAAAAGGGATTACGTTCGGAGTAGATTATTCGTTGGCGTCACCTATTCTCGCACGGGCGCGTTACGTCGGATGGACATACGCACGCCTGCGGCGCTCGTGCTGTATCAGTCATGCCGGATTATACAGCTTTCTCGCGCCTCTGCCTTCAAAATAACATCACTGATTTTCCCGGGGGAGCAGTAGGGGCCGTGGTGGAGACCGGGGCTACTGTCCTGGAGCAGTACTTTCGCTCATGCCAGCCTTTTCGTATGTGTTAAGCTTCTCTACAGCCTAAATTGTTTGCAGTTAAGGCTGCATGACATTATACTTGCTTGCATAAGTGTCACAGCTGTCACCCGTTCGTCGTTGGCGCGAAGTCAATCGACGGGGTATACAAGCCGGTTGGTCGTTCCGTATGCTCTCCGTGACTTTTTAAAACATATTAACTCAAAGAAAATGCCTAAACTGCTCCTACGGGAAAATCAGTGATGGTATTTTGAAGGTAGAGCGCCGTAAGGCGTGAGAAAAGTATAATCTGGCATGGCTGACCCGCAGGCGCGGGAATGGCTGTCCAAAATACCGCGCCTGTGCGCGGAGAATAGGTTACGCCAACGAGGAATTTACCACGTTCGATCTACATGGTAGTGCGCTCCCCTCGATCGCGATCGAAATTTTCTGTGTGACGATTATAACCTCTTGGTTTGTGATTGCTATATTCAGCACTTTTATAAAACAAAGATACTTTTGAATCAAAGGTAAACAGAGGTTTTACAAGTAAAAAAGAACATGAATTTTGTGCAATTGTATTGCACATATCCGTGTGATCATTGAAGCTAACACGAATTGTCATCTGTTTACAGACCTCCTTGCTGTTGCAACTCTGAGGACAATTGCTTCAAATGGGAAGGAACAACCAACAGTGTCAGCGCTATTTGTACATGAGGACGTAAGTTCCTTCACATTTTTGTTAATGAAATCGGATCTAAACAATGCTGTAATTCCTCAAATGGCTTCAATCGTAGAAACAGTTTGGCAACTGTATAAAGATCCAGATGCTTTTTTTTAAATGTGAACTGACATGCTACCTAATTTCACCACCTATTTATTAATTTTTATTTATGCATGCTACCGGTAAAGGCCCTCAAAGGGAGTGTATTACATAGGGGGGGGGGGGGGGAGGCGATACATTGATTAATAAGTGCTCTACTATCGTGAGCAATATGAGCTCGAACACGCGAGCGCGTGGAAAATAGCCTCGAACCCTACATCGGCCGATTTGCAGCGGCCGCATTTGGAAACAAATCGGAAAGGGCGCCGCGCTTCCGCTGGCTGTTCACACTCCCGCCTCGATATCATTGCTGCAAAACGGTAGTTTGTAGCATGTCACTGGCCGCTAGCGGTGATATCAATCCACATCAACGCGCACAGCTACATCAAATGACCCATCAAGCTCTGCAGCTGCTGAGATATCGGCTGTGACGTAGACTTCCATAATGCACAGGTCATGCTTGTATTAAATCTAGGCGGTGTTGGCTGAGCGTTCGGATACGCCACTTTTATCATTTTTTTGTACGCTAGCGAAGCGGGAGTGCCAACAGTTAGCGGAAGAGCGCCCCTCCTTTCCCCTCCGGTTTCGGCAGCGCCATCCACGTATGACGCTATAGGTTTTGAGGCTATTTTCCACGCGCTCCCGTGTTCGAGCTCATATTGCTCACGATAGTACATGTTAGGAAGAACAACAACAATAGATCTATAAATAATAAAAAACGGCAATTAAATCATAAGTCAATATACAAAACGTAAGGATGAACAAACGAACAATTTTGAACTGCTCTTGCACTCGATGTGAGGAGCATCTATGCTGCAAAAATGACCTTGCTTGGATTACACGGGTTATTCGAATAATGCTGGGTAGTGTTAAGCTTCTCTATAGCCTACATTGTTTGCACTTAAGGCTGCATGATATTATACATGCTTGCATAAGTGTCATAGCTGTCACCCGTTCATCGTCGGCGTGAAGTCAATCGACGGGGTATACAAGCCGGTTGGTCTTCCGTACTCGAGCGAACAGAGTGAAAGAGTCAGAGTCGGGAGTAAAAAAAAACATATTTATCGCCAGATAAGTATACACAATTAATAAAATAAAATAATAAAAAGGACACAATACAAACACACCTGGGGCGCTATAACGTAAAATGATTCCAAACAGTTTTGATTGCAAACTCCTGACGTCAAATTTACATAACCACCGACGCAAGCATCGGGCGGTGACCCGCGGCGTTGTCTGAACAACTCAATCAAGCACTCTCCTCGTTTATAGGAGGTCACCTTTGTTCGCTTTGAAAACCAATAACATTGCTTATACTCAGCGGTTTTTCTTATCTAATTGGCTGACAAGAGGAGCACGCTCTAGTGGCACAGTGAAAATAGATAACCGCATGAAGAGGGTGGTGCCAGCTTCTCCAATTGGTCCGCTTCGCCTTACTTAGCTTGCGGTCGCTGGTCGAAAATCGCGGCGGCGTGCCATGGAAGAATAAGAATGCCGCTAAAACGGATCCTCAGCAAGGAAGAGTTGGCAGAGCAATGTTGTATGCATGGCGAAAAGGCTCGATAACGTTTTACTCATACACAAAAATGTTTATCATGCGCAAATAATTACATGCTCACCGGCAGGTACGAGTAGCGAGAGCCTGAGTGATCCGCGGACAGCCATCTTTTATTCCTTTCGGAATGGGGCAGTCTGTGGCTATTAAGAGAAATTTTCAGTTTTATTCGGCATAATAATTCATTTTTTTTCGCATACACGTCACTTTGACGTGGTGAGTTTTCGCAGTTTTGTGAGGTCGCGTGACAGATAGGCGAAGTGGGCGTATCCAGAAAACATTGGATAATAGCAGAGGGCTAATGGTGAAAAGGCGTCGAATCAGGAATGATTATTTTTCTTTTGTGCGGTTTAATCATGCATAATCAGTGTGTACACGTTATATCAGATGGAGAGCTGTCGCGGTGTTCGTGACGTCACGTGACAGACAGGCGAAGTTGGGAGTGGCTCGAAAATGTTTGGACCAATCGTGGAGGCTGATTGCAGAAATTGGAATCAAAACAGTTTGGAATCTTTTTACGTTATAGCGCCCCTGAAACACAATGATGACGGAGAAATGTGATGAGCAATTAACAATACATATACATATGAAACAGGGCGCGGATCAAATATACAAGAATAACACCTAACAGCATTTCACTAAAATAATGTTCAAAAGACAACAACGATGTCATACGCGTGGCCGGGCAGCAGCAAGACCATAAACCGTGAAGTTGGCGCGCGAAACTTTCCGGAAGAATGCTGGCGGGCCGATCTTGCTGAGGTGGCTGCAACTGCTGGGCTGGATTTCCCGGGAGTCTAGATTTGACGTCTTCTCTCAAGCAGGTTGAGCTAACTTAAGGCGATCTACCGTGAGCTTCGTTGCAGACGTTGGTTTGTAGTCTTGTACGTCAACTAGTTCCTCGGAATTCCGACGTAGCCAGGCGGCCCAGGAGATACTGGACGGCACTAGCCCCCTGATGGCTTCTCAGCAGCACATAGGTTCATCTTCTAGACTAATTAGCTGGGACCAAAACGTGCGCTTAAATAGCCTCTCCTTTCTCTAGTTCCCTATGTAGGGGAACTGCCGGTATGCAGAGTTCACATAATTAATTCATGACTCCCCCCAAAAGTCTTGGCCGTGCCCCTTTCAGCATTTACGAAGGATGGTAGATTGCCCTCTCTTCAAGGTCGAGCCCCGGCACTGCATGCACCACGCGGACGCACACCTCTAGGTCCGTTAATCGGCGTGTCGATGTCTCGAAACGAGATGCCACCCCGTGGGGCCACGACATTTTTGACGCCCGTTAATCGGCCTGTCGCCTTCTCAAAATTATACGCCGCACAGTGAGGACACCACGTTTTTTTTGGCGGCCGTTAATTGGCGTCAAAACCACTCGAAATCTCTCGAAAATATTCCGCTCCGTGACAAGCATAGCAACCCCTTTATATTGTGCTTACAAAAAAGCATTAATATACTTTCATGATCAGTAAGCTTTCTTTGTTGTCATTGCAGGACGAGAGGGTTCCACTCACCCCCTGTGTGGTGTATTCTGGCCACAACCTGGAACAGGCAGAGTTTCTCCACCTCTGTGTCGACAAGGAGCGGCTGTTCATGGTCAAAAATGCGGAGGAAGGGGTCATCGCAATCATGAGTGCATTTTATAGCGATAGCAATTATATGGACACTCAAAAGCAGATTTCTGCCGTCGGCGTCGCCGTCGCCGTGAGGTTCCGTATGACGTCATTTGGAGATGAAATCGTCGCCGCGCGCCGAACGCTGTATGTGCGAGTGAAAGGGCGCGAGGGGCGCGTCTTTCACGGGGAGTGAACGCACGGCGGAGAACAAACGCGCGTTCTGCGCCGTGCTCGCTTAAGGGCTGCAGAAGTAGGCGTCTCTTTTCTCCTTTACAATCACCATATATGTAGAGCAAACGCGCCTTCTTCGGACGCGCGAGAGGCCGTGGGGGAGGGGGAGGGAAGGGAGGCGACGTTTAGCTGCGGCACCAAGTGCCTATTTATATCAGAGGCTCCAGCAACAGTCACCAACGCCGCACGCATTTTGAGCTAACGCGGGCAAAACGCCGATGGCGTCGACAACAGTTCTGCGTGTTGTTGCTACCAAAGCCGCTCACCTTACTTCGTATGACATTGCTGTGTTGCTATCGCATTCATTGCTTCGCCCTTAGGGCGAAACTGTGACATTTTTTGTATTGAACATAGTATATGGGCCTAAATACTTCAACACCAGTGCAGTACTGGAACGATTGTTTTATTGCGATAGCAATTATATGGACACTCAAAAGCAGATTTCTGCCGTCGCCGTCGCCGTCGCCGTGAGGTTCCGTATGACGTCATTTGGAGAAGAAATCGTCGCCGGTGGTAAGTGGTTCTTGAGGGAAAGGGAAAGGTTGGCGCTATCTTCTGCAGCCCTTGAGGGAGCACGGCTCAGCGCCAAAATCGTCGCCGCGCGCCGAACGCTGTATGTGCGAGTGAAAGGGCGCGAGGGGCGCGTCTTTCACGGGGAGTGAACGCACGGCGGAGAACAAACGCGCGTTCTGCGCCGTGCTCGCTTAAGGGCTGCAGAAGTAGGCGTCTCTGTTCTCCTTCACAATCACCATGTATGTAGAGCAAACGCGCCTTCTTCCGACGAGCGAGAGACCGTGAGGGAGGGAAGGGAGGCGACGTTTAGCTGCGGCACGCAGTGCCTATTTATATCATAGGCTCCGGCAACAGTCACCAACGCCGCACGCATTTTGAGCGAACGCGGGCAAAACGCGGATGGCGTCGACAACAGTTCTGCGTGTTGCCGATGCTGCTGCATGTCCAAGTTTATACAGCTGATAAAGCTAATATCATTACTCCGTATAGCTCTCTACAAGTTTGCTATCGCAATTGATGCTTCACCTTTCAGGTGAAACTGCGACAACTTTTTTTTGGTTTGAATGTAATAATGCCAAGTGGTTGTTACAAAGTTTGTGAACAGAGTTGTGCAGGCAATGCGACACCGAGGTTCATGTACTTTACCATACGAATGCTAGCCTGACAATTTTGTGCAATAGCTTGAGCAATAGTTTTGTGCAATTTTTAATGTATCATTTTCTTTCTTTTTGATCACGATAATAGCATGATCCAGTAACTTCTTCCGCTGCTTGTGCCAACCACCTATAGACCTTTTTTTGTTCTGATGACTTGACAGACAATTTAATAGTGCCCAAGTGTAGGTCAGCGAAAAACAAACGTGGTGTACTGTAGTCTGCACGTACTTATCGAAAACGTTGCTGGGTGTTGCTATGTGCTGAAAAGAAGATTACAATATGTCTAGTTCTAATGAGGTCTGCCTTAACATTAATGTGTGCGAAACAATTGTCAGCAGTTTTATACAAAGATTATAGCTTGCTTGCTCTTAACATAGTTTGTTTATGAAACCTATTTGCCAGCCAGAGAACAATGTCCCAGCTTATAAGTACTGCATGATACAACTGTTAACGTTTGTATTCCCTTATAGGGCACATCAACACTGGCAGCCAGTGCTCAACGTTTCGTAACATGCTGCTTGGTCAATATTTTATATTTTGCGCATGTGTTGCATTGTGTAACCTACCCAATACAAGTGAAAGTTCTTGTGGTTTGACTGTCCTTTTATGAACTATGTTTTATGTTTATTATGTATAACATAGCAGTTGAGGCCTGACATACTAGTCAAAACGCAACAGAGTATCCAATTTTTATAAGGTTTTTACAAGTTTTGGATTGTAAAAAAATGTTGTGTGGAACAATTATCAGGCTGAAGTACTGTTACATTGTCATGAATACCGGCAGCCTTTGCTTAACTTTTATGAATCTGCTGGCAGGCTGTAGTATCTTTAGCTCGTTTATTTTTTGTACTTGTGTTGCCAATGCCTCATCCGAGTGAAAGCTAGTCGCTTATATACTACATATACTGGTGTTTCTACAAAGAATTTACGTAATACTTAAAAATAGCCATTCTGAAGTACAAGGACGGCTCGTTAGAAGACAGCAATGCTGTCAGTGGTGCCGACCATGGGTGGATGGGTGATATCTGGTAATTAGTTGCTAATTAACAATCTAATATATCTTAACCCTTTAGGCCCTGGCGTCCTATATGAAGGACACGAAAAGAAATTGTTCTTAATCGTTACGCAAATGGTTAGCAAACTCAAAAAAGAATTTAAGCTATTCTCCATACACCTCCGCCAGCATAGGCGACAGTTTCTTCATCCTGTCTGAGCACGCGAAACTGAAACTGAGATGCTGCTGAAACTCAAGGCAGCATTTTGCTTACGTCGCCCAGCAGCGGGCTACTAGCACACTGCACGAATCCCTATTGCTGCCCACTGTTGGGTGATGTGAGCAGAACGTCCCCTCGAAGGGCGCGTCTTTGTGCTCACTGCAGCCTGGGTACAGATTCGCGTGCTGTGATAGCCGAAGTTCATCGTGCTGCAATTGTGTGGGTAATTGCATTTTTTCCAGATTCTAAAGTCTATATGTGTTGTGCAGAGAGCTTGCTTCAATTTCCCGATTACGATGAGTCCACTCAAACTAAAAATAAAATGTAGTTTATTTTTGTTATTTAGCAACTAATTACCATGTATCACCCATAACCTCGTGGTCGACACTGCTGGCGGCATGTCTCCAAAGGAACCGTTGTTTTATTTCAGAACGGCTGTTTTTACATATCAGCAATGTGTTTGTAGAAACACCCTTACAGAGATGTGTGATATTACTGTTGAACAAATATTATTGTGTACTCAGGTGAAATATGCACAGATGAAGAGCAGATATATACGTGGTGTCACCTCTGTTAATGTACTATAATTTTTTTGTGTGAAGGCCACCACACAGTTTTTTTTTTGCAAATGGCTGCTCTGCTTTTACTCACTCGTACTCAGTATACACGTATATTATACCACAGATATACTGTGATCCATGTGAATTACTGTGATCAGTTGCAAACTATATATTGTTAACTGCAGTGACACTTTACAAATAATGTTTGTATTTTATTGCTCCTTGTATGAAATACAATAAAGTTCATTCACATTTTCTTTTCAAATTGTTACATATAGGTCTCATATATATGCTTCACCATTTAGTTAAGCTTTGCATTTTTGTACGAATGCAGCAGTGACTTCTTTTGCATGTCCATGGAGTGAAGCAGAATACATATTAGCCAGAGATCTAAGACATGCTAAATATGATGTTTTTGTGTGTGTATAGTGCATGTGTACGATACGTATAACTTGTGTTTGAGTTGTATAGCTTGAGCAGATTTTTAAAAAAAGTGATACATCTCCGATGACTGAGACCATGATGCATATTGAACTCCTGCATGAGACATCATGCACTTTTCAAAGCACGGCTCATGGAATAATTTAAATCTCCACATGCATTATACATATATATTGTTTAACTATAATTTAACTTTAAAAAACATTTAAGTTCAGGCAACTGTAAGCAATATACCATAGGTCTCATTCATCTATAAAGTGTTCTACTTTAAAGTTCGGTTCAAGCTATTTGACATCTGGTACAGGGGCTGTACACCCATCTGGCACCCTCCACAGTGGGTGTTAAATAAGGAAAAATAAATGAAGGGTGTAGCTGCCACCCTTCGGTTGGGGTGTTTTCACAACACCCTACAGTTTCTTTACATGGGCACCCTTGTTTTAGGGTGTGCCGAAAAGGCACCTTGTAAAATAGGTGCTAACTTACACCCTTAGGGTGTCGTCTCTGCGACAAGCCTATTTACACCCTTTTGGGTGTAAAAACTTTTACTGTGCAGGTAGCAGCTTTTCAATTTCTAACATTAGTTTACACCTGGGTCCTGTAACTAAGAGTTTATTGGTTTGGAGGAGTTGCCATTCGCTTCAAGCAAGGTGCTTTTTAGCTGCCTGCTTGTGTTAGTTCAAAGTTGCTGAGTAAAATGCACGTTGTACTCTTAAATGTAGTTCCTGTAGAACTACACGTAGCCTTAGTTAGTAAGGACGAAAGATGATTTCGTTTTAGGACGAAATATGAGTTGGTGGGAAAGCCTAAATAATGCCTGAATTTCGCTTCAGATGTGAGATAAAATAAAGTCAAGAACTACAACACTGCTTACTTGTAAATAGTGAAATGAGGCAACAATTGTTGCAAGTTGTGCGTGGAGTGGACAGGTTAGATGCAGCAATGCCGAATGAAGCCATCACATTTCTATTGCATCCCAGCTAATTGGAAGTGTGCGAGAGACATATATACATAAACCACAGCTTTTGTCGCAAAGTCACCTATGTTGCTGTATCATAACATGACAGTGGACCACCTGAATGAGCGATCATCATTTGTCGAATATCATAGCGGTCTAAAAAGAAATGTTTTTGTTAGGACACATAAAAACCAAAACTAATGTTTGCTTTCGGTTTGCAGGTAGACCTTGGTGAAGGTATTTTTCTGGATGAAGGCACGATGACACGACTAGAGCACTCTACGTGGCTGTTTTTCCGGCCCGAGCACGGCCTGGGCCCGCTTTACGAGGCCCGAGCCCAGCCCTGACCCAGGCGTATGTCACCGAGACCAGCCCGGGCCCGGCCCGGGCCCGGGCGTTCGTTCCTAAGCTTAGCTAGGGCCGGCGCGTGCTTGACCAGGCCCGGCCTGTTAGCAAAAATTTTTTTTTTGCTTACAGATTATACCGTATCTCTCAGCCTCACTTTCTGGAGGTTTAATCACCTGCAGTATATAAGCAATAAAAGACCAAAATGTTTGTTTCTCCCAAGGGAACATCAGTAATCCGGCAGTTGCCTGTGCTGCTATTTTTCCGCAGGTGCACATGCACTAACCTTTATTTGTACGATATGGTTCTATGATGTCTTTTAGCATGCAAGTATACAGGGTGTGTCATTTTAGCTGAATGAATTTTTTTTAGATTGCCTGTGGCAGAATGGGTAATTATTATCCTTGATCTAAACTATTCGATGAGGTGGCCATTACTTCTACGCGAAATCAAAACGCCTAATTGAAGAATTAACGTAATTACGCGAATTAACCTTTTAATTAATTATTTTACGGCACGTCATTCAATCTACGAGTTATAGCCGCTGAGTTCGCAAAGCGTATCCACTTGGAACGAATTATCAGGGCTAAACCAGTTATGAGATAATAATTTTCAAAGTGTCCGACAAAATCAATCAAATCACTGCAATTTATTGTCTAGTTTACATGCTGGACGGTCATTGTGGACTAAAAGCTACACACTTTGCTTGACGTGACCCAAAAGACCAAGTAAGGCAATAGTACGCAATAGTACGAGTACGAGTTCGCAAGGCATATCCACTTGGAACGAATTCTCAGGACTGAACCAGTTTCGAGATATTATTTTTCAAAGTGTCCGACGAAATGCACGTGCGTTCCACTTAGCGTTTTGACGGAAACGCTGTTTTGTGCATTGAAGCACAAAAGTAACTGGCCTTAGCGCTGAAGTAATGGAATAGTATCGACACTGGTAATAGCGCAATCGCAAAAGCGGTAACATGGAAACGGTTTGAGGAGCGGTTCTTTGTTTAATTTATTTTTCCTTATGCGGAAACAATGTTCGTTTTTCTGGAAAAGAAAAAAAAAATTAGCGTAGCTTGCACTGGCGGCGCAATGCTAAAGAGAGAGAGCTGAGCTGATGGGCAACTAGCTACTCATGGCGTTTGGGCTAGGCTAAGCACTACCAAGTCTTCTCCAGCATTTCCCGGAATTTAATTATATTTTCTTTATTATTAATTAATTGTCGATAAGCTTTTGCTTGGTTATCGATTGTCTATCGCAAGATACTGGCCACGTATTTGGGCTAGGCTAAGCATTACCAAGTCATCCCAAGCATTTTTCGGAATTTACTTATTAGTGATCGATTATTCATTCGCTATTGATTGACTATCGATTGGATATCGTAAGGTATTGGCCACGTATTTGGGCTAGGCAAAGCACTACCAAGTCATCCCCAGCATTTTCTGGAATTTATTGATGAATGATCAATTATCGATTAGCTATTGATTGGCTATCAATTGCCTATCGATGACAGGCTCAGCTTTAGTAGTCCCCACTATTCCTAGCTAGACTTATCCAGGCTCAGCTTCGCTAGTTCGCAGGTGTGTGTGTCATTGCGCTTGGACCCTTTCCGCACTGCTGCCAGGATCGGCCCACATTTTTGCGTTCAGCAGACACAATACGCCCGGCTGAAACAGACCCGCTGTTAAAAATGAGAACTTCATCTGTTTTGCTATTTTCTTCGGTAAGAAAAGTCATCTTGCACGTGTCACTTTATCTTGGCACAGAGTGAATTGGAGCATGTAATACTTAGGCCCTTTGATGAACGGGCCCGAGTCTGGCCCGGGCCCGTGGCGTCAAGCCCGAGCCCGGCCCGGGCCGCGGTTTCAAGCCCGGGCCCGGCCAGAGCCCGTGAAGTGCTCTAGACACGACTGCGACGGGACGCGAACTCGGGAACAAGGTTTGCCCGGGGGCTGGTGAAAGTACTCTTCACAGCAGAAGAACTGGAGCACAAGTCTCTTTTTGGGCGGCGTTCCAACGCTCACAAGGACGTCGCCCATAAAGAGGCTTGGGATTTACGCCGTATAAACGCCATGCTAAGTGTATGTGACAATGCCCGCAGCTGAAATCTTTGCTTTGATTGATAATTTGAAGTAAAATATTGTGCATAGTTCATGTGTGCTGCCCCATGCAGATACAGTCACAAATATATGAGGCTTAACTAAGTTAGCATTTTCTCTTCTCTTGGGCTACACGGCAAGACATTTTGAATATACAAGCAGTGAGATCAAGAACACACTCTATTTCATGCTCGCCCGCGGGTTTTAATGTACATATATAACAAAAAAATATTTGATTTTTAAAGATTGTTTGTGCGTTTTGTTCATTGGAAAATACGTTTGTATACTACCCATGTTCGAGGTTACATCGGAAAAGCACAAGAATGTTTCCTAAAGATGTCGAAGAAATTTGTTTAAATGTCACCAGCATGTTTGAAACATACAAACATAGTTGTTAGAATCTTTCTAGGGCATACCATTGTTTCTAGGTCGAGGAACGAACAGAAAGTTGGTAGGATGTATCTAGGTCGAAAAACAGAAGGTCGGTAGGATGTTTCTAGGTCGAGGAACAGAAAGTTCGTAGAATGCTTCTAGGTCGAGGAACAAAGTTGATAGGATGTTTCTATATCCCCCACCCCGTCGAATACTAAAGACGGAGGATGCCGCTGCCTGGTGTAGGCTGCAGACAGGCACTTACATGAACCTACACATATTACATCGCCTGCACCCCACAGCCTACAGGGACGAATGCCCGTGGTGTGGGGCCACACCAACCCTATACCACATTACGTGGGAGTGCACGCTACACAACATAGAACACCATGACACGAACACCACGAGGGAGCAATGGGAGGCACTGCTGTCCAGCTCGGCCCTCGACGACCAACTCAAGCTGATCCAGAGAGCAGAGAAGATGGCAAGAGCCAGCGGAGCCCTGGACTAGGGGCCCCGACCATTAGCGATGCCCCATTGGGGCAAGACAAAACTATATTTGAATTAAAGTTTATCTATCTATCTATCTATCTAGGTCAAGGAACAGAAAGTAGGTAGGATGTTTCTAGGTCGAGGAACAGAAAGTGGGTGTGATGTCTCTAGGTCGAGGAACAGAAAGTTGGAAGAAAGCTACTAAAATGTTTTTAAGGAGTATTAATATGGTCAGAAAATCCTGCTTTTAATGTGGAAACCATGTTCATTCATCGTTGAAAGAAAGTTTGTAAAAAAGGTTTCAAATCAATATCGGTGGCCAATAGTCGACAGGATGTTGGTGTGAAGTAGTGAGGAATTTTAAAAACGGTATAAAGACATATAATACACAGTTGGTAGATTGTAGTAACATTTGTGTAAAAAAATTTATTGAAAGTTACTAGAAATGTTTGTAAGGGATATTTCATCAGTTATTTTAGCTGTTATTAAAGCGCTGATCATGACTGCCGCGTGAAATGATGATATATGGGGTTTAATGGCGCAAGGGCCAATACTGGCCAAAGAGCACCAGGCCAGTGTTAATGAGTTTGAATTGAAGCGATGAATTACGAGTGGTGGATATGACGTGGCTGTAAGGGGGCCTAAAAATAGTCGCTGTAAAGTGAATAAAATGTACAGGTAATAAGATTATGGAAATGACTGATGGCGTGTGCTATGAGCATGAAATATGCATTGCAAATAAATGTTACAATTTGCAAAGTATGTCCGATGCGAAAATTGGCATGAAGCACTATTGCCTCAACAGAGCCCTTGAACATAAAGGCCTGGAGGCATGCGCTATACTGAGCACTATCGCAACAGCATCCTCTGGCGGGAGGATGTGCTACGAATATCTAGGGCTAATCACATGTAGTACCACGTCATTAAAAAAACCTAGGACTGCTTTGGTATTAAAAAGTGGTTCTTTGCCAAGAAACATACTGTGATGGAGAGGGATATGGTAGCGGTATGCAAGAGGAAAGTGTTTCCTTCTCTCTGTTTCGGCTTCCCGGCACTCCAAGAGGACATGGAGGACGATCAGCCTCTGACCACATCGGCCACAGGTTGGAGGCTCGTTACCAGTCAACAGAAAATTGTGAGTACCATATATGTGTGTCCTATTCTGAGACGGCAGAATAGGACATCCGTTCGTCGTGTTTTAGTTGTACAGGGCCAGAAACCTAACTGTGGCTTAATCAGGTGGAGTTTATTATTTGTTTCACTCTCCCACAGGCGTTGCCAGTGGTTTCGCAGTTTCCTTCGCAAAAAAAGGCTTCAGATCTGTGGCGGGAATAGTACTGCTAAGATTGGTAGCTTCAGATGTAATTGATGTGGCCATTTGGTCTGCAAGCACATTACCTTCGATGGATCTATGACCAGGAACCCAGCATATTGTCACATGTCTACCAGATGAGTAAATATTGCACAAATATGAGTAAAGTTCAATAAAAACAGGATTTTTGTGTTTCCTTAAAGACATTAGTGCCTTTACGACACTTAAGGAGTCCGTGAATATTATTACCTTATGTAGCTTTAATTTCTTAATGTGTTTAATCGCAGACAGTACTGCATAGGCTTCTGCAGTGAGGATACTTGTATAAGGGTTCAATACGTCTGATTCAGAGAAAGATTGACCAACGGCCGCGTAAGATACACCAGCGTGGGAATTTGACGCGTCGGTGTAGAATTCAGGGCAACAGTAATTCGATTGGAGTTCACGGAAATGTATTGCGATTTCGAGTTCAGGAGCGTGCTTTGTGACCTCCACAAAGGATGCATCACATGCTATCACCTGCCACTCCCAGGGTGGTAAAAGCTTACCTGGAGGCATTAAACGATGTTCGAAAAGTGGGACATCCATTTCTTCGCTAAGTTCTCTCACACGTAGTGAGAAAGGCCGTCTCACAGAGGGTCTATTATGGAAAAGTGTAGTACACGTCAAATCGTTAACGGTTTGAGAACATGGATGTTCATGATCAGAGTGAACTTTGAGGAAGTATGTGAAGCTGATGTACGATCTCTGGAGATGAAGTGACCATTCATTCGATTCTGCATATAGGCTTTCTTTAGGGCTCGTTCTGAAAGCGCCGGTGGCCAAGCGGATACCTAGATGGTGAACGGGATCCAGCATCTTTAGTGCACTTGGGGCAGCAGAGTTATATACTACAGCACCGTAATCCAGTCGCGAACGAATGAGGCTCTTGTAAAGATTCATTAAACATTTCCTGTCGCTGCCCCATGATGTGTGAGATAAGATCTTCATGAGGTTCATTGTTTTTAGGCATTTTGCTTTGAGATATTTTACGTGGGGGATGAAAGTTAGCCTAAAGTCAAGTATGATGCCTAGAAACTTGTGTTCTTTGTTCACAGGTATTTGCTGTCCATGCAGTTCTACACAGGGATCTGGAATCAGGCCTCTCTTTCTTGTGAAAAGAACACAAGAACTTTTGTGGGGGTTAACTTTAAACCCGTTTTCGTCTGCCCACTTCGTTACCTTGTTTAAGCCCTGCTGTACCTGTCTCTCACACACTGCGAGGTTACATGACTTGAAACCTATTTGTATGTCGTCTACGTAGACGGAATAAAAGATAGCCGGTGGTAATGAGGCACGGAGTGTGTTCATCTTAACGATAAACAGTGTGCAGCTGAGCACGCCTCCCTGGGGTACACCAGTTTCCTGAATGAATGGGCGTGAAAATACATTCCCGATTTTGACGCGGAAGGTACGATTGGACACATAGCTTTGTATTAGGCTTAGCATATTGCCATGGATGCCTATTAGTGCCAAGTCTCTCCGGATTCCGTAACGCCATGTTGTGTCGTACGCCTTCTCCATATCGAGGAATACCGATAAGAAAAACTGTTTATGTACAAATGCGTCTCGGATATTTTCTTCAATGCGCACAAGATGATCAGTTGTGGATCGGCCTTCTCTAAAGCCACACTGATAGGGATCAAGCATTTTGTTCAGTTCAAGGAAATGTATAAGGCGTCGATTAACCATTTTTTCAAATAGCTTGCACAGGCAACTTGTGAGAGCTATGGGACGGTAACTTGCCGCCAAGGAAGGATCTTTACCCTGCTTCAATACAGGGACCACAATCGCTTCTTTCCATGCGGATGAAAGATATCCGGCAGCCCAAATAGTGTTGAGAAGCGCCAGTAGTGTTAGTTGTGTATCAGTGTGCACGTTCTTAATCATGTCATACACGACTCTGTCGGGTCCCGGTGCAGAGCTCTTACATGCGATCAAGGCAGCTCTCAACTCGGCAATATTAAAAGGACGGTTATATGGTTCGTTCTGTCGGCATTTGCGTATAAATGGCTTGCATTCTTCTATCTGTTTGTATTTAAGGAAGGATTGCGAATAATGGATTGAGCTTGACACATGCTCAAAGTGCTCCCCAAGACAGTGTGCCTGGTCCTGCAAGGTATTCCCTTGGCCATTAACCAGAGGCAACGGATGAATTTGTTGCCCCTTTAGCTTTCTTACGCCATTCCACACTTTTGCCTCCTGTGTGTAGGAGTTTATACCCGAGATAAACCTCACCCAGCTTTCTCTCTTTGCCTGACGTCGTGTCCGCCTTCCCTGCGATTTAATCTGTTTAAATTGAATGAGATTTTCAGCATTTGGAGATCTACGCAATATGCCCCATGCCTTATTTTGCCTTTTTCGCGCCTGTCTACAATCTTCGTTCCACCAGGGAACACGTCTTTTACGTGAGCTACCATTCGTTTGCGGGATACACTTTTCAGCAGCATCAATAATAAATACGGTAAAATATGCAACAGCATCGTCGATACTAAAATTGTTTATAAAATCTCGTGGTAAATAAGTTGATTCTTTAAAATGCTCCCAGTCAGCAGATGCTAATTTCCATCGTGAAATACTGGAAGTGTTGCCATGCTGTGTTATTGAGCTTAGGGTTATGGGGAAGTGGTCACTTCCAAAAGGATTTTTGATGACGTTCCATTCAAGGTCAGGCAGAAGGGAAGCGGATCCAAGTGCAAGGTCTATCGATGAATACGAATCGTGTTGGGCGTTGTAATACGTGGGCTCCTTCTTATTAAAGAGACAGGCACCAGAGGTCAGAAGAAAATTTTCAATGAGACGACCTCTCGCGTCACATCGCGAGTCTCCCCATAACGTGTTGTGAGCATTAAAATCTCCCACGAGGATGTAAGGTTCGGGAAGCTGGTCAATGAGGTTATAAAAGTCTGTTTTTTCAAGGCGATGATTGGGGGGGGGACATAAATGGAACAGATAGTTACTAGTCTGTTAAACAGAATGGCCCGAACTGACACTGCCTCAAGGGGCGTCTGGAGGGCTGCATGTTGGCAAGCTACAGACTTATCTGCTATTATTGCTACACCGCCGGACGAGGCGTTAGCCTCATTGCGGTCTTTTCGAAAGATAGTGTATGACGAAGGAAGTTTGTGTTTGTGGGTTTCAGATGTGTCTCTTGAACACAGAGCAACTTAGGATTATGTTTGTGTAGGAGTTCTCTTATATCGTCGAGGTTGTGAATAAGTCCTATAACATTCCATTGTAATATTTGTGTTTCCATAATGAAGAAAGTGTTTGTGCTGTGTGTTCAGAAGATGAATACTAGCTCACGGTGCCCTTTCTAGGCGCCCTGACGCGAGGTTTCTCTTTTCTGGAGCGGTCAAGGGATTCCCGCCGCTCCTTAGGCGCTGGCGGCGCCGTCTGGCCGGTTGTTGTGTCCATCGCCTCTTGCGAGGCGCTGGACACGCGCTCTTGCGAGCGGTTGGCTTGACGTGAAGGCCTCGTCTCGAGGGACGAGGCCCTTGAGGCCACCAGCCCGGAGGTCGATGGCCCCTTCTTCTGGGGCGGCGGAGCAGCGTTGGCCGCAGCCACCGAGGCGGCGGATGGCGTCACCGCCGGCTCACCTTGTGTGGGCCGGACAGCTGCCGGATGCCGCTGTGGCGCTGCCCCCTGACGCGCCACCTCGGCAAAACTGACTTTAGGCAGGTATGAAACCCGCCTGCGAGCCTCTTTGTAAGTTATATTTTCCTTTACTTTGATCGTGATGACTTCTTTTTCTTTCTTCCAAGACGGGCATGACCGCGAGTATGCGGCATGCTCGCCATCACAGTTGACGCAGTGTGGTGTGTTTTCGCACGTTTCAAAGGCATGGTCATCGGAACTACATTTAGCACATGTCTGTCGGCCTCGGCAGTTCTGAGAACTGTGGCCGAAACGCTGGCACTTGAAGCAACGAAGAGGATTTGGAATATAGGGTCTGACCCGTAGCTTTACATAGCCCGCCTCGATTGTCTCGGGCAGGATACTTGATCCAAAAGTAAGTACTGAATGCTTGGTTTTGATCTCCTTGCCGTCCAGCCTTAGCATAATTCGTTTAACATTGATCACGTTTTGCTCGCTCCAGCCTTCCAACAGTTCAGCTTCTGCCAGCTGCATCAGGTCATCGTCGGAGACAACGCCACGACTGGTGTTCATAGTTCGGTGCGGAGATATTGTCACCGGGATTTCCCCGAATGACACTAGGTTTGGAAGCTTTTCGTGCTGTTTCGTATCGCGGAGTTCTAAAACGAGGTCTCCACTAGCCATTTTTGATGCCTTGTAGCCTGCCCCAAGAGTTTCGGTGAGACACTTTGACACGAGGAAGGGTGAAATCATTCTCATCGTCTTTTCAGAGTTATCATAATGAATAACATGGAATTGGGGGAAATTTTGCAATTTGTTACCAAGGAATTGAAAGATATCTTCGGTGCGCCCTCGTTTATGAGGGCGATCAGGGAGTCGGGGAAATGACGAAAGAGCCATAAAGGGAACTATAATTTCGGTAGCTATGCCAGCCACCCACCACCGAGCCAACATGGGGACGCTACGAAACCCGAAGACAACGAAGACGCCAGCTGTACATAGCCACTATAACCTAATAGACCCAAGGCTGGATAAACTACACCAGGTTAACCCTTGCTGCCTGGAAAATTAGAAGTAAAACGAAGTGAAGAGAAGACCGGAGAGATGGAAAGTGAGAGAGAAAGACGAAAGTTGGAGGGAGAGAGAGACAGGAAAAGGCAACTACCGATTTCCCCCGGGTGGGTCAGTCCGGGGGTGCCGTCTACGTGAAGCCGAGGCCAAAGAGGTGTGTTGCCTCCGCCGAGGGGCCGTAAAGGTCCAAGCACTCGGCATCGGCTCAACCCCCAGGATCCCCTTTTCCCCGGACACGGCTAAGCCACGTACGGTTAAACGCGGGAGGGGCCAACCCTCATGTGCTCGGGTCCGTGGTGTCGCAACACACCAAACGCCTGCTAACGCAGACGCCCCTGCGGGGGCCGCGTGAAATCAGTTCTTCTTGGGTAGAGGAATGCACACGTTGGTAATTTATCGATAATTGTGCACACCAACCGGCTTATTAAAACCACACACATATCAATTTTATTATTTATAGAATATAAACTGATATAACAACAAACATTTTATTTCGACGTTCATATTGTGAGCATTATTCATACGCTTCATTTTCTCATCTGTACATACTCATCATCACCGTTTTGGTGCTTGGTGGTGGGGCTCTCGCTCGGGAGAATAAAGAAGAATCTGGCTGCCTAAACCTTTTCTCACAAGTGATAGAGTGTGCTGTCTGGTTCCTCAGTCCTCTCGCTCCCGGTATTTCTTCAGCTTCACCTACGCTACACCCCTGGAGCTCCGCTCGGGTCGCCGCATCTACCAACTGCACTCGAACATGTCCCAAGACCAGCAGGCCAATACCGTGACATCCACCTTGCCTGCTCCAGTGCGAGCCCCTTCTTGGACGGTCACCACTCCTCAGAAGGATCCACCAGTGTTTGCTGGACTTCGCGGTGAGGACGTTGAATGCTGGTTAGAGCTATATGACCGCGTGAGTGTCTTTAACCTGTGGAACGAATCTGCAAAACTTTCGCACGTCGCCTTCTACCTAACCGGCGTCACAAAAACATGATTTTTCAACCATGAGGTCGATTTAGTCAACTGGAGCACCTTTAAACACCACCTACGTCAGATTTTCGCGACCTCTTCAGTCCGCTCCGATATCGACAAGAAGAAGCTTGCTGAGCGTGTTCAGCAGTCGGGCGAGTCGTACTCTTCGTACATAGAGGACGTCCTTGCCCTCTGTCGCCACGTGAACACCTCGATGGCGGAGAGTGACCATGTGCGCCACTTGCTCAAAGGTATTAGTACTGTGGCATTCATTGCCCTTGTAGTGCTGAACCCCACTACCGTCGCAGACATCATCAGCACGTGCCAGCGCATCGATGAGCTGAATATGATCCGCCTCTCACAAATAAAGGAGAAGGTGCGTGGAGCACGCGCAGCCGCCACGGGCGCTGCCAGCTCAGTTGCTACCAGATGACGAACGAGTCAGATGTCCGGGTCTAATCTCCGTCGTTAATTTGCTACAGGTCGATGCCGAAACCCAGCCTGTCGTCTGGCCCCCGAGTTCCGGTGATGAAGCAACTAAGCACCAAGCACTGCTTCGTCCGAAGGGCCATCACCAAGGCCATTTCTACGATCGACGCCCTTCTGTCAGATGAGGTCACCCCTCAGCGTGTGCTGCACCGACACCTCGAGCTTATCTTGGCGAAGCAGGCGGAGCTCGTAGAGTTCGACCGCGCAATTCAAGAGACGCTCATGGACGCATACCTGGAGGCAGACCTCTCCACAGCTTTTAAGTACGAACAAAAGGTCAGTTTCACGAAGAGAAACGTGCGCCACGCTACCAAGCCGCGTCCACCGATCCTTGCTGGACCTACCGCGCAACTTGCCTCGCCACCGTACCCAGCTACCCCTTCCGCCACGCCCGGAGTGTCGCCCGCGGCGTCTTTCTCCCGTATTGCCCTGCCAAAGCTGCACATCACGAGATTTTCTGGGGAGTGACGCGACTGGCAAGGCTTTTGGGACCAGTACCAGGCAATCATTCACAACAATGACTCGCTCTAGAAGATAGACAAACTTATATATCTGCTGACGTACCTGTTGTCCGGGTCAGCTAAAAAAGCAATTAAGGGTATCAGCCTCGCCGAGGCAAACTACGATGTCGCCATCAAGGTGCTGTCTGGCCGGTTCGGCCGTCGCAACATGCTGGTCGCTGACCATCTGGACCACCTACTCACAATCGCAACTATTCGTAGTTCCGCCGATCTAGACAAGCTTCGAAATGTCTATGACGAGATCACTTTCTGTACAAGCGCACTTGAGGGTCTTGGCGTTTCACCAGATGAGTATGCTGCTGTTCTGTGACGCGTCATCATGACGGCTTTACCGCCTGACCTTGGTATCCTGTACCGTCAGCGGCTGAAGGAGGCTTCTTTGTCGAACCACAATCACACGGCAGTGGCTACAGAAGACATGTCCGTGCATGTAAAACATATGATGACTTTCCTACGGATTCAAGTCGAGGCGAGGGTGGAAGGCGCATTCGATCAAGCCAGCTCATCTGCCAGCCAGCGACATCATCCACGCGAATTGGCACCCCTGGGGCTAAACCCGCCCTCTACAGCGGCTCTATCTACTGAAGTGAGGTCGCCGTACACACGTCCCTGCCTGCTGTGCAACGCGTCGGACAACACAACTCAGGAATGCTCCAAGTCGTGCACTTCAGAAGAAGAACGCAGGAAGCTTCAGGCGCGCAGGCGTTGCTTCCGCTGCGCGAAGTGCAACCACGTTGCCAGTGAATGCCGAAGCGCCAGAAATTTCCAATGCGCCCACTGTGCTGGACAACAATTCACCTCGCTGTGCAACGTATATACTCAGACTCAAAACCAAGCAAAGCGTCTCGGCAACGCGTCGCCATCCGTGCAACGCGCAAGCGGGCCGGAGTCCGACACACCACCTCGTGCAACATCCGTGTCCGCGAGTGGCACCGTTGTCATGCCGGTATTCGTACAGACGGGCAGAGCTTGGGCTGTCGCACCAGCAAGATAAGTTTTGCTGCGTTTCCTGCTAGACAGGGGCAATCACTGCACTTTCGTTCGGCAGGATGTTACTCGAGCACCCAATTGCCCAGTTCAAGGTGTTAAGCGCCTCACCCTATTGACCTTCGGGAAAACGCATCGCCCTGTGGCCCTGACATGTAACCGAGTGTCCGTTACGCTCCGCAGCCAGCACAGTACCAACGAGCTCGCTATAGATGCCCTCAAAGTGCCGGAAATCTCTGCGGTAACCAGCCCACCAGCGGATGGCGCGATCGTCACCATGATACACCACGGTCTTGTGCCCGTTGATGCACGCTCTTAGGCGACGACTTTCTGGGAGGGCGAGATCAGCATCCTGATACGCTCCGACCTCTACTGGGACGTTGTAACCGGCCAGATTTCTGGATTATCACCTCAAGTTACTGCAGTGGTAACCCGTTTTGGATGGGTGGTCCAGGGAACCCTCCACGCTTTCTCCCAAGATTCAACTGTTGGAAACACGTCTCTGGTCTTTGGGAGTGGAGAGCCTTCAAGAGACGATGCACCGACGAAGTCTCCTAAAGCCAAAAAATCTCCACCTCCTACAAGGCTGTCCAAGCGTAACAGACGAGGCTCAAGCACATTCCGAATAGTTCCACGTACTCAGGACGGTAATTCAACGAAGAGTGCAAACATGACAGTACGCAACTACGTCTAGACGCAGGTGTACAAACGCAGCCCTTCCGGAATGAACGCTGGTGCACAACGGTCCAGCGAAGATCAACACCAGCGGAGGCACACCTATTGCACAAATTCTACGTCGAGCCACAAGGGTGCTTGTGATGGAAGGCCACTGCCAATGCAGCAACCAGTCCAATTGCGGATGACGAGAAGCCAGCACCAGATATATCCCTATGTCAAAAACATCCCCTACAGCCGAAAGGACTCGTATTTGGAACTCGCAGAGCGATGCCTACCACAGGCAACATCAGGACCTGACGCTGGTCGTTACCATTCTAGCCTACACAAACGTTGCTACTCAGGTCGTCACCTCTATCGATCACGAAGTTACCATCTGTATTGCTGTTCAGGTTGTCACTTGAACTGCTCCTGCCATCAGTTGAACTGCTGCTCAATGTGCTCGCTCAGCGATCCGTGGAAAGCGTCCAGTGTTTGCACTCAGGCGTGTAATAGTGCAGTTGCTGCTTCTGCGCTCTGCACGTAAGGCGACACCGAAGCTACTACCACGGCTTCAAGTTGGAGAGGTCATCCCAATGCCCGATGACAATACGCTGCCTATGCTGTGGAAACTGGCCCGGGTGACAGAGCTGCTTCCTGTTCACGACGGCATCGTTCGAGCGTGCTGTCTGAAGCTGCCTTCCGGCTCCGCGATAAGGCGCCCGGTCCCAAAGTTTACTTTTTTTGCAGCCGGCATCCTTTAGCAATTTTGGCCGGCACGAGAGTGTGTCACAAATAAAGAAGAATGTGCGCGGAGCACGCGCAGCGGCCACGGGCGCTGCTAGCTCAGTTGCTACCAGATGACGAACGAGTCAGATGTCCGGGTCCGGGTCCAATTCCCCTCGTTAATTTGCCACACCACTTACACCCCGACCCATCTGATTTCAGGGCGTCCAACGACAGCGAGCTACGTGCCCTCCATAATCAGTGAGGAACGGCGCGTCCAAGCTTCATCAACCCCTTGATGATGATGATTTATGAGCATCCCCTTTGAAACGGGGCGGCGACAAATAGTCGCCTAGCCTGCTTGATTTATTCCGGTATACTATACATGTTCTTTATCTAGCGTTTTTGTACCCTCTCATTATTCGTTTTTTTTTCAAAATTTACCTTCTACCGCTATCTATGATTTAAAAAGATCAGGTCGTAGTCATCTTTTTCCTGCTTTTTTTCTAACAGAACTCTAATCGTGTCTTGCTTGTATCTACGAGGGATCTGTTGATGTTTCCTTCCACTATAAACCCAAGCGCTTCTGGCATTCAGTTAGGATGTGCTGAGTGGTCTCTGGATCTTTACTGCAGCATACACATGCCTCCTCTAGTTCCGGATATTTGCTCCGGCATGTTTTGGTCCTCACACAACCGGCTCTAGCCTCAAATAGCAATACACTGCCATATGTGTTGTCGTACAGATTTTCCTTTCTAATTTCTTTCTTCTCGTTCTTGTAAATCTCCATTGTCCCTTTTGTTTCCATTGTTTGCATCCAATTCACGGTCTCTATTTCTTTCACTTTCTTTCTGAGGACTCCTGGTTCTCTATTTACAGTTTTGATTATCCTGTACTTGGTTGCCAACTTCCTTTACCTTTTTCTCCATTCTTTGTCCACGCTATTCATGTACAGATACTTGTGCACTTTAGCCGCCCATTTATTTTCATCCATGTTCCTGAGCCTTTCTTCAAAACTAATTTTGATCTGTGCTTCTCTGACTTAAAGAGAGGCCCAACCCATGTCACCCTGCACTGCCTCATTTGTGGTATTACCGTGGGCTCCCAAAGCCAACCGGCCTACTGATCTTTGGTTAACTTCAAAACCCGACAATATGTCTGATTTTAAGCATATAATGACATTTGCCAATGTTAGCGCTGGCACTATTACTCCTTTCCAAATTCCACGCACCACCCCATGCTTATTGTGGCCCCACAGTGCTCTGTGTTCTATTATTGCTGCATTCCGCTTCCCCTTTATTTTCAGATTATCTTGGTGGTTGCTTGAGTAATTCTTTCCTTCGTTTATGTGTACGCCGTGGTACTTATATTGCTTCACTATGGGTATTAGTTGCTGTTGAATTGACACCACGAAGTTACTCGTCTCTTCATTAGACATCCTAATTCCTGATTTCTCTGGGCTAAACTTGCGGCCTAGATTTGTCGCTGCATTGCCACAGATATTTGCAAGTATGTGTAAATTTTTTTATTGTCCGCTAGTAGCACACTGTCGTCTGCGTACATCAGTCAAGGGACCTCCCGTTGCACCATTTGTCCATTACGCATATAGGATAAATCAAAACCTAATTCGTTGTTTTCCAGTCGTCTTTCTATACCCTTGACGTAAAGCGTGAACAACAATGGCGACAGAGGGCATCCTTGCTTCAATCCTTGGTGAAGTCCCACCATTTCATTCCTTCCCATACCACTTGTACTTCGCTGTCTCTATATATCTCCCTCAGCAGCTCCACAAAATCGTCATCTATGCCTTCGTGCTGATGAATATACCATAACAATTCCCTGCCCACGTTATAACCTCTTTAATATCTAGAAATGCTATCGATAAAGGTCTTTTCTGAGCTACTGAAATCTCTATGCACTTAGAGGATAATATGTTTGTAATAACAAAGCTTCTGCCGGGCCTGCATCCATTCTGTAGTTCCCCCAATACATCGTTTTTCTCCGCCCACTTCGACAGTTCTAATTTTAAGGCTTGCATTGTCATTCTATATATCACCGACGTTACTGTCTCTGGCCTGTACGAGCTCGTCTTATCCTTATCTCCTTTGTCTTTGTAGATTAGGTTCATCTTGCTTTCACGCCATCCAACGTGAATTTTCTTTGTTCTAATCACTTGCTTTCTGGCATTAGTCAGCAGTGCGTTGCTTATTGGACCGAGGTATTTGATTAGCTGTATTGAGATTTCATAGGGTCCTGCTGTCGTGTTATTAAGGACATTTTCTGCTGCCTTTTTCCAATAAAAGCTTTCTGTGCTAAATTTTGATCCCTTAGGCCTCTCTGCTGTTACTGTATCTGTTGTCTGAAGTACGCTTTTTTTCCTGCCAAAGTTATCCCTAATAACGTCTGTGATGTACCGCAGCCCATCGTCTCCTTCGTAGAGGTCACCGTCTTCGTCCCTTATAGCCGTTTGCGAGTTTTTGGAGCTCCCAGTGCTTTTATGTGGTTCTAGAATATTTTTGCGGTGCCTTTATGTTACACACACACACACACACACACACACACACACACACACACATATATATATATATATATATATATATATATATACATTGTGAGCGCATTTTGGGCATATCATTGTCGTCATCTGCACCTACGACTCATCATCATATTTTGTCTCGGGCGGTGCTTCATCTCTGCCTCGGGCGGCTGCTCGGAAAGAAAGGCATCGTATCGGCCGACATCTCACAAGTACTGGAGTGTGCTTCGATTCCCACGTCCTCTTACATTCCCGATTCCCCGGGAGCTTCGCTCCAGTCGTCGTTTGCTCTCGCCAAACACGGGGATGGCAGAAACCAACCCATCCACCAGTGCTGCTGCCACCTCTGCTCAGCCAGCTGGGCCTACCTTGATGGTGAACACAAACACCGCGATCCTGCCGTCTTTGCCGGCCTCCGCGGCGACGACTTGGAAGATTGTCTCGATCACTAGAACAGAGCCCGCGACGTCAACCATTGAGACTACATGCACAAATTGTGGTATGTCGCTTTTTTCCTAACCGAATTGGCGAAGACGTGGTTTTTTAACCACGAAGGTGACTTTTCGGTCTGGCCATTATTCAACCAGCAATTTCGCCAGATATTCGGCATGTCGTCTGGACGCTCCGAAATCGCGAAACAGAGGCTGGCAACGCGCATAGAAGAACAAGACGAGTCCTATACATCCTACATTGAGGACGTCCTCGCTCTTGCCGCCGCGCATCGAATGATATGGCGGAAGCTGACCGCGTTCGCCACATACTGAAGGGCATCCACACAGTCGCCTTTATAGTTCTCGTCACGCATGAGCCCAAACTGTGTTGGTGATATTATCACAGCATGCCAACGTCTAGACACCCTTCAGTCTATTCGCCTGCCACGCGCCTGTTGCGACCCTCGTCTCAACGGTGATGCTCAGTTGCGAGCCCTGATACGCACTCTCATCAGGGAGGAACTTCACGGACACCTTTCTGGACCTGCGACGCTTGCGACCGTTCGCCCCGCTCCTTCTTCACTGCGTGACATCATCAAGGACGAACTGGCGTCGATGACAAACGCCCAAATGGACAAGCATACTGGACCATTTCGTCTGCCAAGTTATGCAGAAATTGCCTCCCGGCCTCCCTCGACCATTCAGTCTCCGCCTCCTGAAGCTTACCGCGACCTCCTAGCTTCGCTGGCAGCGAATACTCCGGCACAGCCGTACTAACCGGGCGCGACGACCGCCACGGAGAGCCGTGGCGGTCGTCGCGCCCGGTTTGTTTCTACTGCGGTTTCGCGGCCACATTTCTCGCTACTGCCGTCGGCGTCAGCAGGATGAAAAGCGGGTCTATGCTACCTTTGAGCGAGACGGCGCACCTAGGTTTCACTCCTACGTACCCGGGCGTCAACCAGGTGAAAGGCGAGGCTACGCCACCTTTGAGCGAGACAGGTCACCAGGGTTAGATGCCTACGTTCCCGGACCATACAAAACCTCTTCTGGTCGATCTCCTTCACCTTCCCAGGACATGGCTCGAGCATCCCGCTCGCCCCGGCGTTGCTCTCTTTAACCTTACTGCCGTTCCTCATCGCCCTTGCGTGCTGCTCCCCATGTTGTGGACACCCTTTCGGAAAAATTGAGGCTGAATTTTTTGGAGGAGAAACTGCATCGCGTCGGACTGTCCCAAATCCTCCTGCTCGCCCCGCCAATTTGCTCTCGGTTTGTGTGGAAGGTGTTTCTGTCGACGTCCTTGCAGTTACTGGAGCCGCTCTTTCTGTTATGCATCGTGAACTGTGCTTCCGTCTGCGAGAAGTGCAAACGCCGCATGTTGGTCCGGTCCTATGTGGTGCTAATGAAGTTCCCATCTTTCCTATCGGACAGTGCACAGCTCGCGTTCTGATAGACGGTATTCGTCATCATGTGCAACTTGCGGTGCTTTCGACGTGCGCTCATCAAATGATATTCGGATGGGAATTCCTGTCTGCTGCTTCTGCACTAATTTCGTGCGGCGACCCAAGGATTCACATAAGCGACACCGAGACTTATCCCGTTTTTGATTCCCCATGTCCCAACCTTATTGCAGGAACGGATTTTATTATCCCACCAGTCGAAGAACGCATTTTTGCCGTTGAGTTAACAGACATTGTCTATAGAGACGCATTGGCTGTACCTTCTCAGTGCTGCATTTCTCGAGGACTTGCCATCGCTTCTTGCTTGGTCCGCTTTCCGAGTGGCTGTACCAGCCTCACAGCCTTTATTACGACTCCTGAGCCACTACTACTGCCGAAAGGGTCTACTGTCGCCATGCTCGGCCGACGCTGCGCCGGTATGTGTCGTCCGTGTTTCGCCTGCCACGTCTTTCGTGCATTGTACGCCCGCGGAAGGCCAAACTAGTACCATTAAGGCCACCCTGAGTGCAGATCTCAATCCGGCCCAGACCAATGCAATCCTCACCATTTTAATGAAGCATGAAGCTTTTTTGGACGTTTCTTCGCGAGGCCTGGGTCAGACCACTGTAACTACTCATCGAATTGAAACAGACGGCTCTCGCATCATTCGCCGTCGCCCATACCGTGTGTCACCTATCGGAGCGAAAAGTTATAGAACAAGTGAACGACATGCTGACACGCAACATTATACGGCCTTCAGCAAGCCCTTGGTCTTCTTCTGTTGTGCTTATTAAAAAAAAGGATGGTTCTGTGCGCTTTTGCATCGATTATAGGGCGCTAAACAAAATCACCCGTAAAGATGTTTATCCAATGCCTCGTATGGACGATGCTTTGGATACCTTACAAGGTGCCGAGTATTTCTACAGCCTCGACTTGCGCTCCGGATCTTGGCAGATTCCAATGCATGAGGCGGAACAGGAAAAGACGGCGTTTGTTACACCTGATGGCCTTTTCGAGTTTAACGCGATGCCTTTTGGACTGTGCAATGCACCAGCTACGTTTGAACGTATGATAGATACAGTACTCCGTGGCTTAAAATGGAAGACCTGCCTATGTTACTTGGATGACATTGTCATCTTTTCGTCGAGCTTCTCCCAGCACCTACAACGTCTAGACCTAGTTCTCGCGTGTCTAGGAAAGGCTGGTCTCCAACTCAATACTAAAAAGTGTCGCTTTGCAAGCCGAAGCATTCAAGTATTGGGCGACGTCGTCAGTAAGCATGGCATCCAACCTGATTCCTATAAAATGGCTGCAGTGCTGCAATACCCGCCACCAACCACACTTAAAGAACTCCGCAGCTTTCTAGGAACTAGCGTCCTACTTCCGCCGCTTGTCCGTAACTTCGCCACCATCGCCGCTCCTCTACACAAACTTCTGACTTCAAGCGCGTCCTTTCTGTGGCCGGACGACTGTGAAGCCGCCTTCCAGACCCTCAAACGATTTCTCACATCAGGGCCGGTGCTCCGCCATTTCGATCTACACACAATTCTACACACTGATGCCAATGGGCATGGAATTGGCGCTGTCTTGTGGCAGCGGAATCAGAAGTCTGAATAGCAAGTCGTGGCTAATGCAAGTCGTGCTCTTTCTCCTGCTGAGCGCAACTAAACAATTACATAACATGAATACCTCGCCATTGTGTGGTCAATACAAAAATGTCGACCCTATCTCTACGGCCGCCATTTCACAGTTGTGACCGACCATCATGCTCTCTGTTGGTTGTCATCCCTGAAAAACTTGTCAGGACGCTTCGGCCGTTGGGTCCTGCGCTTGCAGGAATATGACTTCACTGTCACGTATAGGTCCGGCACACAACATCAAGAAGCCGACGCTTTGTCACGCTGCCCGCTATCCCCAAGCACCCATGCTTCACCTTAGGCCTATACGTCACCATCTAGCCACACGTCTCCGCACACGCCCAGTAGCCCGAGACAGTCGGTTGCCTCAGTTGACTTTCTTCCGTCTATTGACCTCGTCTCACTCCAACGAACTGACCCATACTGCCGTACGCTGATCGACCGACTTACTGGCTTGGCACGACCCCCAAACAGGCGCTTAAGTCGACAGCTTTCACGTTTTAAGCTTCAAGGTGGAGCTTTGTTTCGATCAATCTACCATCCTTTCGGTAACCGATGGGTACCAGTCATACCTCGCTCACTTCGACTCCAAGCATTAGAAGCATTTCACGACGACGCGACGGCTGGCCACTTGGGCTTTCATAAGACCTACGACCGCATCAAAACGCGTTGTTTCTGGCCGGGCCTTTCCACCTCTGTCGCCAAATACGTTGGCACCTGGGCGTCATAATATTCATAATAGACATGTCATAATATTCATATCAGAACATGTCATGACCTCTAATTTATGTTCGTCATACACTCTTGTGATAGTATGCCAACTTTGGCAAATCCCAAGTTAACGATACGACCATGAGAGCACCGAGACGTAAGCGGCTAGGTATTTAAATAGATAGATACTATCAAAGCGGCAAATGTTCGCCAAGAACTACAACTCCGCTTCAATCGCTGCTAAATATCAGTATTTTTCACACGCCTTCCAGTCCTGCGTAATTCCAATCCCCCTAAAATTTGTCAAAAGGTCTCTCCGAGCCGCGATACTAATCCCATTTGATTGCACGATAGTGACCACATGCCCATTCCTGACAATGAGTGTGCTTTATGCTTCAACATATACTTCTCCTCTACATTTTGTACAGGAGATCATTCCACTATACCTGAGGTTCCACACCTGAACTATCAGTTCATGACGCCATTCTATATTTATATCGACGGCATTGTATCTCCTATAAACAATCCTACGCTATCTAATTCTTGTGGCGTTGACGAGATTAACTCCAAAATGCTAAAGAACGTCGTCAAGACTTCTGGCACAAAACTCTATCACATCTTCAGAGAGTCACTAGCTTCAGGAGAGCTCCGGGTTGATTGGAAGACTGCCAAAGTAAATCCCATATTCAAAAATGGTAACAGGTACTCATCAGATAACTACAGGCCAATCTCTCTAAGATGTATTTGTCGTAAAATCCTCGAGCACGTTATTGCCTCTCACATTACAACCATCTCAATACGAACCACGTTTTCTTCACTAATCAACACGGGTTCAGGAAAGGCTTATCATGTGAGACCCAGCTTTTAGAGTTTTCAACTGACTTGTATTCTGACATGTGCCGTAGTATACAAATCGATAGCATATTTCTCGACTTTTCGAAAGCGTTTGATCATGTAGCACCCTGTCAGCGGATTTCAATGTTATCTGCACTGCAATTAGATTCACCGACACTAACTTGGCTTCGGAACTTCCTATCTAACCGTCCACAGTTTACAATAGTTAACATTATTTCCTCGCCTCTTTTCTATGTTACTTCCGGCGTACCTCAAGCTAGCGTGCCTGGGCCACTACTCATGTTCATATACATTAATGATCTTCCTAATAATTTAGCATCACTCGCGCGATTGTACGCAGACTATTGCATGTCTACCATTCTATAACCAGCCCCCTTGACCATCTCCTTCAAAACAATGTTCAGCTAATTTTTATTACTGGAACACTTGGTTAATGGCCAAAAATTCGTTCTGTAAAGTGATCTATTTTACTCGCAAACACCCCATCTCTACTTTCTCTAATAACATGAATAATAACCCGATTTTCCCAGCCACTTCATGCAAGTACTTGGGAATTAATCTCGTGTCAAACCTTTGCTGGAACCATCACATTACTACCATATGTGCTAATGCTTCAAACTCACCGGGGTACTTACGCCGAACCCTGCAGAAATCACGCTCCAACAACCGAAGCTAGCTGTCCAGACCTGTGTTCGCCCGCAGCTCGAATTCGCATCTCCAATCTGGTCACCCTATCATAAGAACCTAACCAGGTTATTAGAATCTGTCCAAAATAGGATCGGAAGGTTTATCTCTCATAACTATACATACAATTATAGTATTTCTCAAATAAAACTGCATCTTTCACTGCCACCACATAGTATCCATCGTGACTTCGCTCTCTTATCTCTGCTTCATAAGTACGTTCATGTGGATAGGAAACCTTCCATGCGGCTTGAATTTGCCCCTTGCACATCACGCAGGCTACATAATCACCTCAGCTTCCCTCGCGTACACGATGTAAGAAGAGAGGTGCTCCGACGGCACCACCCGCGCTGGGGCGAGAGAGCAGCCACTTCGTGTGACCGGAAGTGAGCGCCACGCCTAGGGGCAGCACATGTTCAAGGGGCCTTGGAGCAGCGGCACAAGCGTGGATAATTTACGACCTCCGTCAGCATTGTAACACCCATACCTAATAGTATGCAATTTTGCGTTATTCAGACGCCAAATCCTGAGCAGGTAGTAGGTGTCATGCCACTTACTGTCAAAATACCGTCATTTCCGACAGGAGAGAGACGCATCGTCTGCTCGAGCAGACGGCACGCTGCGCTTGCGGCTGCTAGGCTACCGCTGCTGCTCGCCGCATCGGAGTCCAGCGGAGCGCGCAACGGGTGCGCTTCTTGCGAATTGTTACTCCGTCTGGCCAGACAAAAGCCGTTTCGTGGTATCAAATTGCCGACGCTCACTGATTGGGTGATCGGCAGCTTAGTAGCAAGGTGTAGGGTGATGTGTGTGACCGTCTTAATTATTCCTATTAACTGCCACTGCAGAGATGCGCTCTGATCCGCTGACTGAATTGGTCTGAATCTTCTGCGTATGTGGGTGCTTCTGCGAATAGTGGTTTAATATGGAAAAAAAGTGCTTCATACCCGGCCGCAATAGCGGCTACGCGTCCTGCAAGGAGCCGGTATCGCTTTTTAGCGCTCCCAAAGAAGAATACCGCCTGGAAGCTTGGCGAAAGGCCATTACCCGTAGTGAGCGTATTCTCTGATCCACTGCCCATGTCTTCAAAAAACATTTCGACAGCCGTTACGTCAGGAAGACGTGGTGGTGTCCTGCTGGCCAGCACAAATCGTCGTGCAGTTCATTCATCAGATGCAGTTCCAACCATCTTTCCGAACTGCCCCAGCTACCCGTCAAAGTCCGTGAAGAGAAGAAATAGATCCGCGAGCAGGGAACCAGAGGATACCTCTGCGAAAAAGATGCTGTCGATACCGTCGATCAAACATCTGCGGAGCAACCGACGGCCGGATAGTCAATACATGCCAATCTTGCAACGTGCTTGCAACAGTGCGCATCTCCTGAAGGGAACACAGACATGTGGTGCTGGTTGTGTGTCTGCGTTGCTTCTAACTTTTCTGTTTTCATTTTTTTGTTATAACCATCCAAGTATATGTTTGCGTGTTTCCTTAAACGAGATAAACGACCTGCTATAATGCTGGGCATTACTTCTCTTGCAATAAAAATGATAAAAGCGAATGCAGGTTTCTCTGGCTATTGCACTGCTAACACAATTCAGAAACAGATTATAGTACCCCTCAAATTATGCCGTGACACTTTGCGGACTGAGCAACGCATGACTTGTACATGTTGGCAGCTGTGGAGGCTTATCTAGGGTTCTAGCACTCCTCTGAATGCATGTTACATGGTGCTCACTTTGGCACTTTTAGTAGATACGCAATTATAATGCCCGTGTTTCTCGTAAATATCAAAATTAGAGTCTAATGCAGCCATACGGTCAGATGATAGCTGCTAGAGCCCTCAATAGTCACTCATGCGGTCTCGAGCCGAATTATAGTTCGGAATGTCGGCATAAATATAAAGGGACGTTCCTCCAACCAAATAGAGTGGTTTTAAGCAGGACAACGACATATATGCATCGAAATAAAGCACATCTGCCACACGCGCCCATAGAAGCGCGAGCAAAGCTAGCGAAAAATGTGAACCCCAGAGCAGGTGCTGCCCCTTGCGGCAGCGCAGCGTGCGTAAAAGTCACACTAAGTGGCCGCGCCTCGCGCTGCGGTCGGATCACCTGCCTTCTTACAGCGTGATCGCGTATACGGAAACACTTGGTCGGCCCTTCCTCGGGCCATTCGATTATGGAATGCCCTTCCTGATTCCATCGTCTCCGAAAAAAATTCTGACAAATTTCTCACATTTCATTGCGTAATCTCGACAAAAATGCGTGTCTCCTTTTCTAAGGCTTCCTCATGGTATGCTTTCGGTTAGCTTTCTCGTTTATGGGATCACTTTGTTCTTTTAACAGCGAAGCTGTTTGAGCCAGCAATTTTTTGTGGTGCGTAGCACGAAAGTTCCAAGAAAGAAAAAAAAATTTCTTGCCGAGGCGGGATTCGAGACCGCATAGCCCGGTCCAGAAGCGAGCGTCGAAACAACTAGGCTATACAGCCACTTTTTTTTTCTTTCATGGTATTTATTACGAATATAAAACGTACATGCGTAAAATATTTTCATAGCGGCCACAACAGTCTTAGCCGCGTCTACAAGCACAAAACAAACACTTCACAGTACAATTATTACAGTAAGAGTTCTCTAAAAGGGAGGCAAAAGGGTACACTGCATCAACAATGGATACCAGTCTGGTTGGGAGTCTCTCTGATCATAAAAGTCTTTCAGTTGTGAAATCATCTGAATGAAATGTGACTTCAAAGATACAATTGGTTCTGCATTCTGGTTCTGGTTCTGCGACTGTGCAACGCCATAAGTAGGAGCATGTCAAAAGGCACATCTTCACATTGAGGTGGTATCAGATATCGTATTGTATAAGCATTTATATCAAGATCCTTTTTTAAAGTCCTTTGGAGAACGTCCCAAAGCAATATGGCGCCCTTGCAATCAATAAAGCAGTGTTCTATGGTTTCCGGTACATTACAGAGGCGACAGTTTATCGAAGATACAAAGATGCCTTTCCTATTTAACCAGGTTTTAACAGGTAACGTTTAAGTGTGCACTTTGAAGAAGAATGTTTCAGTGTATGCAGGAATAGGCATTTTACAGACACGGGTATGGACGTCATCTCCAGGTAAGCCAATGTGCAGCGATCGGTATAACGGCGGTTGAAAAAGCATATCAATTATATCTCTATACAGATTTTTACTTGAGATAGAGAATGAGTACTCATTAGAGAACCTCACTGCAAGAAAACGCACTGAGAGGCACACTTTACGCATGAATCCCGGCGAATATGGATGTGAAGCAAAATATGCGAAATTACTAAATTTGATAAAACGTTGACGAGATTAACTTGCAAGAATGCCCGAAGTAATGGGTGAGAACAGTCTCGAAAAAAAAATGTGGTTGATCCCTCTTATATAGGAATCGGTATAGAACACGAAAGTGAAACGTGTCTTCACAGAAGTAGTGTAATGTTTATTGCACATTGATATATAATGTCTATTGGTGTTTTGTGGCTAAAGCGCCCTTAGGCGTTGATGCACCCACGCTGACGCCTGGTGGCACGTCTCCTCCATCACGACTACCAACGTCGATGACCATGAGCAACCGTCGTGCATATGGAAGCTGCACTACGCTGCACACGCTAGCACAACGCGAAAGACGAAGCACGTAACCGACACACTAATACAACGCGCAAGACAAAGCACGTAACTGAATCGTCACCGAGTCAAATCAGCGCGTACAGCGCGTCGTAATTGCAGCCTCCGCGATCAACTTCAGAAACATTTTCAGAGCTAATTGCGGAGGCCACGCTCCGCTGTGCTGAGTACGGTGAACGCCACCTAGGTGGCGTTGGTAGTGCTTCTTGATGCCAGCGTCCCTTCGAATGCTGGCATCGAGGCTTCGTAGTGCTGAGACCACCGAAGCGTTCACTGTCGGTGCGCGTTAGTGTCATAATGCAGTACTTCTCTTTTCTGCTCGTAGGCGGCGGCACCGCCCCGAGCAAGAGCGCGGGTACACGGAGGAGTGTTAGATATATAAGGCGCGTCTGTGTAGCTCTCTGCAAATGCGTTTGTGGCGCAATGGGTTAAACGCTCGGCGATCTATCGTCGCGGACCGAGAGGTCGTGGGTTCGATTTCCAAATTTTGCATGTTTGTGGAACTTTTTCTTCTGGTTTCTTTCTTTGTATTATGTTCGTGTACATTGTAAGAACGTCATATCCGTGACGGTAATACGTCAGTGAAGTCTTGGTGGACCCCGGCATAAAACACTTTCGTGTTAAAAATGTGGTTGATCCCTCTTATATAGGAATCGGTATAGAACACGAAAGTGAAACGTGTCTTCACAGAAGTAGTGTAATGTTTATTGCACATTGATATATAATGTCTATTGGTGTTTTGTGGCTAAAGCGCCCTTAGGCGTTGATGCACCCACGCTGACGCCTGGTGGCACGTCTCCTCCATCACGACTACCAACGTCGATGACCATGAGCAACCGTCGTGCATATGGAAGCTGCACTACGCTGCACACGCTAGCACAACGCGAAAGACGAAGCACGTAACTGACACACTAATACAACGCGCAAGACAAAGCACGTAACTGAATCGTCACCGAGTCAAATCAGCGCGTACAGCGCGTCGTAATTGTAGCCTCCGCGATCAACTTCAGAAACATTTTCAGAGCTAATTGCGGAGGCCACGCTCCGCTGTGCTGAGTACGGTGAACGCCACCTAGGTGGCGTTGGTAGTGCTTCTTGATGCCAGCGTCCCTTCGAATGCTGGCATCGAGGCGTCGTAGTGCTGAGACCACCGAAGCGTTCACTGTCGGTGCGCGTTGGTGTCATAATGCAGTACTTCTCTTTTCTGCTCGTAGGCGGCGGCACCGCCCCGAGCAAGAGCGCGGGTACACGGAGGAGTGTTAGATATATAAGGCGCGTCTGTGTAGCTCTCTGCAAATGCGTTTGTGGCGCAATAGGTTAAACGCTCGGCGATCTATCGTCGCGGACCGAGAGGTCGTGGGTTCGATTTCCAAATTTTCCATGTTTGTGGAACTTTTTCTTCTGGTTTCTTTCTTTGTATTATGTTCGTGTACATTGTAAGAACGTCATATCCGTGACGGAAATACGTCAGTGAAGTCTTGGTGGACCCCGGCATAAAACACTTTCGTGTTAAAAAAAAGTTGTCGCAGTTTCACCCGAAAGGCGAAGCATCAATTGCGATAGCAAATTTGCAGAGAGCTATACGGAGTAAGGATAGTAGATTTATCAGCTTGACAAACTTGGACATGCAGCAGCACCAGCAACACAGAGAACTCTTGTCGACGCCGTCGGCGTTTTGCCCGCGTTCGCACAAAACGCGCGCGGCATTCGTGACTGTTGCCGGAGCCTCTGGGGGCGGCTGAGAGGTTTTCGAGGAAATCAGAACGGGACACTGATGATAAGTGGCTCTTGAGGGAAAGGGAAAGGTTGGCGCTATCTTCTGCAGCCCTTGAGGGAGCACGGGTGAGCGCCAGCGGGGAGGGGTAAGTGGGAGCGAAAGAAGGGATAGAGTAGAGTCGGCATGGCTGGGCGAAGCAAAACCGGCAGGCATAGGCGGCACGTATCAGGCCGAGATGGAAGGCCTTGGTGTGCTGCAGAGTCTGCAGGGGTGTTGTGCCAGGCCGGTCAGGCCCGGGGTGGGGTGGGAGGCCGTGAGGCCTTCCCGCTTGTAGAAATGTCCTTAGAGGCGTGCGGAGAGCCTTGACGAGTCAAGGAACTCCACGACGCCTCGAAGTGCAGAAAGGTGGTGTCGGCCGGGGAAGAGGAGATCTTCCTCCTTGCCAGAGGGGAGGCCCAGGCGGCGGAACTCCTGCAGGAGTGGGCCCCGCTGCTGGAGGTACGCCGGGCAGGCCAGCAGGAGATGTTCGATCGTCTCCGGCTCCCCGCACTCGTCGAGCAGCGTCGGAAGTCTTTACCACCTTCTCCCCTCACAATGTTTTTATATAAACAGGCATTTTGTGCCGCAGTTAAACGTCGCCTCGCTTCCCTCCCCCCCCCCCCCCACGGCCTTTCGCGTGTCTGAAGAAGTCGCGTTTGCTCTACATGTATGGTGATTGTAAAGGAGGAAAGAGACGCTTAATTCTGCAGCCCTTAAGGGAGCACGGCGCAGACCGCGTGTTTGTTCTCCGCCGTGCGTTCACACCCCGGTAAGTGGTTCTTGAGGGAAAGGGAAAGGTTGGCGCTATCTTCTGCAGCCCTTGAGGGAGCACGGCTCAGCGCCAACGGGGAGGGGTAAGTGGGAGCGAAAGAAGGGATAGAGTGGAGACGCCATGGCTGGGCGAAGCAAAACCGGCAGGCATAGGCGGCACGTATCAGGCCGAGATGGAAGGCCTTGGTGTGCTGCAGAGTCTGCAGGGGTGTTGTGCCAGGCCGGTCAGGCCCGGGGTGGAGTGGGAGGCCGTGAGGCCTTCCCGCTTGTAGAAATGTCCTTAGAGGCGTGCGGAGAGCCCTGACGAGTCAAGGAACTCCACGACGCCTCGAAGTGCAGAAAGGTGGTGTCGGCCGGGGAAGAGGAGATCTTCCTCCTTGCCACAGGGGAGGTCCAGGCGGCGGAACTCCTGCAGGAGTGGGCCCCGCTGCTGGAGGTACGCCGGGCAGGCCAGCAGGAGATGTTCGATCGTCTCCGGCTCCCCGCAGGAGCTGCAGGCCGGGGACGTCGCTCGTCCCAGTCGGTAGCTGCGTGCTGCCGTCCAGCTGCCGCCGATGCGGAGCCGGAGAAGGAGCGAGGTCTCCCTGCGAGCCAGGCCTCGCTGGGGGAGTGGTCGTGGGGGGCATCCCAGTGCCACCCGTTTGTCTGGGTGGTGGGTCGCCAGGTGTCGCCGCAGCCTCAGTCCTGTGAAGTCGCCCTCCGTCACGGCCCGACTGAGGGGCACAGTGGTGTGGTGGGCGTCCTTCGCCAGGGTGTCGGCTGCCTCGTTGCCCGGGATCCCTACGTGGGCGGGGATCCAGTGCAGGGACACCGGGTGGCCTGCGTCCTGCAGCGCTGTCAGCCGGGTAGACAGCAGTGCGACTCCAAGGCTGGCGCTTTCTGGCCTCTGCAGGCCGAGGAGGGCTGCCCTGGAGTCGCAGAGGATGGCCGCTGGTACCCCAGGAAGCTCCTCAGAGAGTAAGAAGTCGGTCGACGTAGGTCGACGGCCAGGTGGAGGCCTGCCACCTCCGCTGCAGTCGAGCTGGCGTGTCTGGGCAGTCGACACTGCCTGCTCTTCTGCAGGGCTGGTGCCGTGCAGGCCGCCGTGGCAGAGCCGGTGTCCGGTACCACCGAACCGTCGACGTACACCAGGAGGTGGTCTCCGAGGGTCTCGTCCACAGCCCGTGTAAGCGCGCGTCCCTCACGCCCTTTCACTCGCACATACAGTGTTCGGCGCGTGGCGACAATTTCATCGCCTTTGACGTCATACGGAACCTCACGGCGACGGCGACGACAACGGCGACGCCGACGGCAGAAATCTGCTTTGGAGTGTCCATATAATTGCTATCGCAATAAACAGATGAAACGAGACAATAGAGACTTTTAGTATTGCGGAAAATGCTTGCGTTAGCGTTAGCGTGTTACGTACGCTAAATCTTTGCGGAACGCTGTTCGATAGAGTTCTAGTATAGCGTAAGACAACGATGCGCCGCTAAGCGGAAAACCATCTAGCTGCGAGTAGTCAAAGCAGCAAACTGAGCAGCTCGACAACCAAACTAGCCGTGTGGATCCACGCCAAGCCTTGAAACGAGCCTGCATGTCAAGCGCTCGGGCCGAGGGTGCCACCATGTTTGCAACGCTAAAAACTTAGCGAGCGTTTAGCGTCTCCGCTATATTTAAAAAATAGCGGACGCACGCTACCCGCAAAACTGAAATAGCGTTCTGAGCATGCGCAGTCTGACCCCGCTATTTTATTGCGTTTAGCGCGGTGCCATTTCCGCAATACTAAAACTGTCTATTAATTGTCTAACATAAAGGTGAGCTAGGCCAAGACCGCATGCACTAACTGGTCTGAAAATATTGTCTCATAAATATTATATTATGAAAATATTGGCTCATAAGTTAATGACCAAATAAAGGTTGCAAATATTCGGTGAAACTGCTGTATGTAAAGCCTGGAACAATGAATTATTTGCAGCACATAGAAAAGTTTTGTTGCCAAAAATAAATTGCTCGCTTTAGCTCTGCCAAAGACTGAGAGATTATGTGGAACGAATGTTTGGGCATAGCGTATTAAGGTTGGTACACGTTCTCTCCAGTAATGTGCACTTGACTTATATGCATCCAATGGAACGCCCAAGTATTTTGGTGGTTTACAAGTCCATTCAATACCAGCAAAATATGTCGGTTTAAAGATCCATGAGCGAAACCAAAGCCCCAAAATTTTAGCACAGTTCATTCGTGCACCAGAAATTGCGCCAAATTCCTCTATCTTAGACACCACAGTTGTGATACTGGGCTTGTCCGTGCAAAAGAAAGCGAGGTCGTCTGCATATGTCAGCACTTTTACCTCTGTTACAAAAACCCTGAAACCATGAATATTACTAGAGTGATTTACGTTTAAACACAGTGGTTCCAAGTAAAGGGCAAAAAGTAATGGCGACAAGGGACAACCTTGCTTCACAGAGGAATGAATTGACACTGGCTTGGAGAGGTGACCATTCACAATCAAACGAGTTGAACAATCATTATAGCACAATTTCACACCTTCAAATGTAATGGAGCCGACGTTAGCATGCTCGAGAAGAGAAAAGAGAAAAGAGTGACGAACCCTATCAAAAGCTCTAGCTAAGTCTACTTGTAGCATTGCTAGCTGATCATAAGAACTGGAACAATGTTCCAATACTGTACGGGCGATGCGTACTGCCACCAGCAGTAGTGGGTACAGTGCTAAGAGGCAGGCACGGACAAGAAGAATAAAGTGCGCGTGCTCCTCCGCCCGCTCGATAGCCAGCCCCCAGCGCCGTGTTTTTCAGGAGCCGCTACCCTCAATAAACGTCGCGTCGCCAGTTCTCTCACAAGGCACGTGACAAAGTGGTGGAGGTGCTGGGTATTCCTCACCCATGTCGCAGACCCCTTCTGGCAGTGGAACCACTACCCCCGTGCCAATCGATACGCCGGTCCACCGGGCCAGCCGCAGGATCCGGAGACTGCCTCCTGAAGACCCCGCAGCGCTTCAGACCATCTCAACCGGTATGGAAGGCGCCGCAGTGATGAACCGGTACACGCTTCAAAATCCACGGGTTCCAAAGTCGTTCGATGGCAAGGCCTTCGAAGACGTCGAAGACTGGATGGCCGACTTCGAGCGCGTGGCGGAATACAATGACTGGGACGACACAAATAAATTTCGAAGTGTCTACTTTTGCCTGGAAGACGGCGCGCTCACATGGTTCCCAAACCGTGAGCAGCAACTGACGTCGTGGCCTGAGTTCCGCCGTCAGTTACTAGACGCCTACGCCAGTGCTGATCACCGCGAACGAGCCGAACGAGCAATCCAGGTCCGCGTTCAGCTTCCCAACGAAGTGTTACCACGTTCGTCGAAGATATGACGCGCCTCTTCAGACGAGCAGACTCGGGAATGACCGAGGACAAGAAGTTGCGTCACCTGATGCGAGGAGTGAAGGAGCAGCTCTTCGCTGGTCTTGTGCGGAGCCCTCCGAAGACTGTCGCCGAATTTTTATCTGAAGCTGTAAGTATGGAGAAGATGCTGCAGCAACGATCGAATTTCTATGAGCGGCAAGTGAACGTGACATCCACCACCGATATTTTCACGGCCACCAGAAGCAACGATGACCACCTTCGCGAACTAATCCGCACTGTCGTGTGCGAAGAAATACAGAAGGCTTTCGGCACGTCACAAGCGGTGGTGAGCTCTATTGAGAGTGTCGTCAAAGATGAAGTTCACCAAGCGCTCCGGCTCGACCTGCCCTCTCCCTTACACCGCGCCTGCACCTACGGAACACCGCCGTGCGACCGTACGCGGAAGCCCTGAGACTCCCTGCACCAACCCCGCTGTTAGTTCATGCGGCTCATCCGGTTACGCTTTCATCTGCACAACCGGTACCATACATCGCAGAACGACGCGCGCCTCCAGCGTTTCCCTCCGCCGCTCCTCCCGCTGTGGTTCCGCAGGAGCAACCGGTATATTACGCCGACGATCGACGTATGACCCCTCGGAAGTCGGATGTTTGGCGCACACCGAACCGTCGGCCTCTGTGCTTCCACTGCGGTGAGGCAGATCATTTGTACCGCCAGTGCCCATACCGACGTCTCGGGTTGCGGGGCTTTTCCACCTACTCACCGCCACCCCGACTTGGCCAATGACCTCGGGAGATAGAAGATTACCTTGCTCAACAACGCATACCACCGTCTACCGGGCGACAGTCACGCTCGCCGTTACCACGGCGATTTTCACCACCGCCCCAGCGATATTCCGGCACACGATCACCAAGTCCCCGCCGGGAAAACTAACCACAGTGACCTTTGGGGGCAGAGGCCGCTGACAGTCGACACGCTGAAGACCTCCGATCGACGCGAACGAGCGAGGACACCGATCCGACGTCAACTGCAGATGAACGGAATGACCGGCTTTCGCTCGACATACCGGTGGTGATCGACGGTTACGTGGTTAGCGCTTTAGTAGATACCGGTGCGGACTATTCCATCATAAGCGGGAAGCTGGCGACGTTGCTGAAGAAAGTAATTACCCCTTGGAATGGCTCGCAGATTCGTACGGCTGGCGGTCATGTCGTTACTCCACTGGGAACCTGCACGACAAGAGTTCGGATTCGAGGATCGACATTCGTGGCGAGCTGCCTTGTCCTACGCGTATGCTCCCGTGACGTCATAGTCGGGGTTGATTTTCTCCAAGAATACGGCGCTGTTATTGACCTACGGGGAGGTGTAGTCAGCTTCTCAGCAGACCGAGCACTCGACGGGTACGACCACAAGCGTCGAGACGACGCCCTTCGTGTCTCCACCGAATGTGTTACGCTTCCTCCGCGAACCAGTGTCCTAGTCGATGTGATGTGCGGTGGACAATACCAGGAATTAGGGACATTTCGTACAGTTTCCTTTTTTCGCCACCACGTGGCGTATCGACCTTAAAGAATTCGAAATTCGCGCTATGACGTATGCTATGACACACAGCTAAAGAAAGCACAATAAAAAAAACACACCCTGAAGCTGTGGCTTCACCTTGGTGCTTGGAAACGAGCGCGCTTGTGTATCAGCGTTATCTGGAAGACGGCCAGCTACTGCTCTACTGACAATGAATCGACGGTTTTGCTAGACACTTCGCCAGAAAGCTCGTCCGCATTCTGGAGAGATGTCTGATCGAGATAACGGCTTCAGCGAAGCTTCCGGTGAATATATATTTTTTTTCCTTAAGCAGACTTTTTATTTGTAAACCTCTGTGGCCACGGTCTTGCGTATACGTCAGGGTTCTGTTTCATGGGTTTCCTATAAAACTGGCGTGATGCATTGTTTAAGAGGAAGCTTTAGCTCGGGCCTATCCTCAATGCCGGATTATCAAATACATGTAAAATGCAGGAATGCTTTCATGAGAAAACCGCTGAACCGATTTGAATGAATGTGTTGCATTTAAGAGGGAAAGTTAAATTGCAGAGACTGCAGCAAATAGAATTTTCGTTTAGATAGTGTAATATTTTCAAAGAATTGCAGGATGTTCGTAAATAAAAAACAAAATAGAAGCATGAAGTTTACAAATCCGAAC